>NC_068284.1:3927838-4227838 GCF_025860055.1 Xyrauchen texanus
TATATTATCATTATTATACATCTACAACATCACCTCTATATACATCAGCCTGTTGCAGGTCAACTTCACAATTTCACTTTACCTTGCACAATACACATATTGCCAATCAAACTGTTGCTGCTACCACCTCTCCATCTTTCATTATGCACTATTTCATATTCATATGCATACTTTGTACATACAGTATATTTCTTCTTTCTCCTATTTTATTATGTATTTTATTGTGTTGTAAATTGCTACTCCTTATGGCACCAAAGAATTTAGGTAAGCGATTTTGCTTAAAAGGTGTTTTGTGTAGTCTATTGTAGGTTTCAACTGGGTGGTGATAACTCAAAGAGCCTCACCAGTCTCAAAGTGAATTAAATGACTAATTGGAAAAAATAGAAAATGGGTTCCAGGTTTCAAAAACTGTGCATTTAAATGTAATTAAGTATTGTAAATATGTTGAAGTGCACAAAGCTTTGCAGATGCGTACCTGCGGGGTGCCAGTGAGGAAAGGGAGCCTGCAGAGACAAAGGCCCTTGGGCTGGTAGACAGACATGGGAAGTAACAAAGTACAAATGCTTCATTAATGTACTTAAGTAGATTTTTCTGCTATCATTACTTCACTATTACAACTTTTTTACTTTCACTCCTTACATTTTTTTACACAAATATCAGTACTTTTTACTTCTTACATTTTCAAACCAGGCTTGTTACTTTAGTTTTAATCTAAAGTAACGAGCCTGCATGGCATGATAAATTTTATTTCTTGTTATTGCATGCCTTTTTTCATTTCCTGCCTATCACGCACCACAGATGTAGGCTAGTCTACAAAGCTACCATGGAGCAAGGCAGAAGGAAACAAGAAGAATGGCTAACATTATGGATGAGACAGAGGGAGTTAGCGATGTCGACATGACTGAGAATAGAGACATTCCTGGTCACCCATGGCCATATATGAGGGAGATGTTCGAAATTGTTGGCATCAAAAAGGATTCCTGGCGAATTGTGTCAACCTAAAAAGCTTGAAGTGCTGGCTTTCAAGAATTTGCCGTCAAATTTGAGAAAGCACATACAGGTAACTTAAATGTTTTATTGTTATCTCTTTCTTGTTATGAGCCAATTCAATGTTTTCAGTAATAATATTCTATTTACTATGTTTGCTAGGTCTGTAATATTAGGATAAATTCTTATGGGTGCACATTTTGCTAGCACATTAACTTAAGTGCAGCACATGTGTTTGCTAACGTTAGCATTAGCATTGTGAATTGTTTTATTTAAAAGTAGACATTTCAAGCTTTCTTTAGACATTAAAAATTGTTTCATGTTTATGTGATAAGTTTTTGCTCATTTTCAGTTTGAGATGTGTTTCAGAAAGATTCTCGTGGAGACAGAGACAGCCGAAAGCGCACTTTTATTTATTTGACAAAAGCACAAGGTTTTGTTGTTATTGTGAGTGTACACAAATAAAAGTAGACCCTTTATACTTTATAATGATGTCTTACATTTATCTGTATGGCCAAAAATGAAAGTTGTTGTTTCCGCTGTCATGAGGAAAAAATCCAGCAGAACACGCCATCACATTCGTCGCTCCAGAGGGTTAACTTAGATACACTTGAAAGGTTAGCTTGCTCTCGTTTTTATTGGAAAATAAATTAACTTAATTCACCATCAGTTCACCATCAGAAGAATATTATCTATATCACCCCTGGATGCATAATGTTTATTTTTAAGGAATTGTAATTCTGTTGAATGACTTTTCTATGTCTTGTGTGTCTGTCTGTTTCTTGCACGTACGTCTTGTCACTTCTAGAGAAAGCACGCCACTCACTTGGAGAGATATACCCAGCTCACTTCGACTGCTCTAAAAAGAAGATCATCAGATGAAGGCCCCTCATTAAAGCAAATTAAGTTGTGGGATACCAAGAGGGTCTCACAGCACAGCAGTGATGAAGCTATTGTTAACTTTGTCATTCAGGGTCTACACCCACTAAGTTTTGTTGAACAGGAGGGTTTTAAAACCTTTGTGGATCTCCTTCATCCAAGTGTTGTTGTAATGTCTCGTGGCACTGTAAAAAATAAAGTTGAAAAAGCAACGCAGAATATGAAGAACAACCTGAAATCTGCCATGAGTGAAATTGAGTTAATTGCAACCACCACTGCAACCACCACTGGACAGCACACTGACGGAGCTTCATAGGTGTCACAGCACACTGGATAGATCCTGAAACTCTACAGAGATGTTGCAGATAGATCCTGAAACTCTACAGAGATGTTGCAGGTGCCTTGAATTAAATTCATACAGAGTTCAACATCCGTGAGGAGATTGTTTGCACAACAACTGATAATGGCTCTAATTTTCTAAAAGCATTTAGAGTCTATGGCCAGCTTGATGGAAACAATAATCCAGAAAATGTGGAAGGGGCCAGGCCAAGTCAGATGGGAGAAAGAAAGAGTGATGATGATGATAATGAAGAGGGGGAAAACAGTGAAGGTGTTGAGTTTGTTGAAGCTGGAACCATGTTGGACCAAGATGATGGCCTAGAATATCAACTGCCTAAACACTATCGCTGTGCCTGCCACCTTCCAACCTGGTGTCTACAGTTGATGGAATTCCAATTCAGCTTACAAGCGGCTCTCCCACTCAGCATTTTCAAAGTGCTCAAGAATGTGAATCAAAAGGGCAAGATCCATCACAGCTGTTGAGATAATTGAAGAAAACTTCAAGCTCCAGCTCTTGAGGCCAAATAATACTAGGTGGAATTCCCTTTTCCTAGCTGTGTAGAGGATTGTGAGCTTTGTGAGGGAACAAGGAGAAAAAGCCATTACAGATGTCTGCAGTTAAAATTCCCATGTAAGTACCACTTAATTCTCAGAAATTAGCCTATTGATTTCAATATGACGCAATATTATTTATTAATACATCTTTGACCATTTTGGTTGGATTCAAACTGACTTTAAAAAACATTTCATACACAGAAGAAATGTTTTTAAGTATATATGAAATATACATTAATCTCTCTCTCTCACATGCACACAATATAAATAATATAGTACTACTCAACATTACAAATCAAAATCTGTCATTTGGTTTCACTTCCAACAACACATGTCTTTTGTGTGTGTGTGTGTGTGTGTGTGTGTGTGTGTGTGTGTGTGTGTGTGTGTGTGTGTGTGTGTGTGCTTTGACAGGTTCACTCTTGCTGAGCTTGCATTTTTGGAAAAACACGGCCTTCCACAGCCTTTGGTGGATGCTCTTCTAGCAGGAGAAACACGTTTTGGACAGATACTCTTTGATCAAGAGCTAATCGCTGCTGCAATTCTACTCCCCATATTCAAGACACGAATGTGTCCTAAAACTTGGTAAGTTTTGCACAGTTGGCTTTATGCTTTACTAATGAAGATAATGGAGGACATTTTTAAATCATTTTGATAACATATTGAGCAATTATTTTTCATGCAGGAGTGGGCAATTCACAAAAAATTATTTTACACAACCATGTTGGCATTAAAAAAAAAAATCCTTATTTGGTTTTGTATTCCATAGGTCTTGACTTTATCAAAAGCCACCTGAAACAACAAATGGAAGTGCATAAAGGTGACGTCTCACATTCCTCAGAAGATGAAGACTTTTTTTCAATGATCAAAAAGTCCCATTCCCAAGATGACACCAATCAGCTGGAGACCTACCTCAACTGCCCCGCACTGACACAATGGAGGTACAAAAGTCCTTCTCTGCAGTATTCCACTTGTCACTAAGTCTTAACACTCTGCTACCAGCCTCAGCTGCCTGTGAGTGACTGTTCAGCACCGCAGGACTGAAGTTTATGCCAAAAAGAGCACACATGGATTCCAAGAACTTTGAAAATCAGCTGCTTCTCAGGCTAATGTTGGTAATATGCTTCTGGTAATAAGGTTGTGTATGACAGTTAATGCCCAGTTTTGAAGTGCTTCGCACACAGAAATGAACACATATATACACACACATATACCTATTCACAAACCTGATTTTGTTTGAACCACTTTTTTAGATTTCTTTGAAAAATGTTCAACCCTTTTTGCATTTTCAGTTCAGCTGGCAGGCTGTTCCAAAGCAGTGTACCTTGAACTGCAAATGTGTAGTGTGTAAATTTAGTTCCCCTCCTGTCACTCACTCAACGTTGTGTCGAATTAAGTGACACAAGGGGTCTTCCTGGGACACCAAACGTACCTCTGAACCTGAGTGTGGCAGGGCGGATGACATCGCCACTGCATCGGAGAGCGTCCAGGCATCTGCCGAGGAAGACCCGACTGGGCTACCGCCTTCTGGCCAGCCCGTCCAGTCTGAGGCAGACGCGCAGATGGCCGAAATGCTTGCCCGGACTGCCGTGAGTGTGGGCTTGGACTAGAACCTTCCGTCCTCCCCACAGCCTTCGCGGCTTGACGACTGGTACCTCGGCTCCGGGCGCTGCTCACAGCCCCCCGGTACCGTTCTTCCCTGAAGTGCATGACGAGCAGACCCCGTCGTGGAGGGCACCTTTTACTGCCCGTAACTGACCCCTCCATGGGTACACGGAGGTCCCCCCAGGTGGATAGAGCGGTTGCCATCCACCTGTGTCCTGAGAACAATGCCACCTGGTGGGACCGCACGGTGCTCCCCTCCAGAGCCTGTAGGATGATGTCATCATTGACCTCCAAAGCCTACAGCGCCACCGGACAGGCTGCCTCCGCCTTGCATGCCATGGCTCTCCAGACGGTCCATCAAGCCAAGGCACTTGAAGATCTGCACCTGGGTAGTCTTCAAGTGACGTGCTGCATGAAATGCGCTCTGCCACCGACCTTGCTCTCAGAGCCACGAAGGTCACAGCGGAGGCACTCGGGCGGTCGAGCACCTCGCAGGCAGCGTACACCCTCCGACTCCAGGACCCCTTCCAGGACCAGGAAAGCACAGAAGCGCTCCTGAGATGGGCTACCCAGGCAGTCAGATGTTCGCTCCGGCCTAGCCTATTCCCCTCCTGGGATCTCTCAGTGGTCCTTTCGGGCCTTCAGAGACCCCCCCTTCAAGCAGCTTGATTCAATTGCACACTCAAGTATCATATATTTTTGGATTCCTTGGCTTAAGATAAACAAAAACGTATATCTCCAATTTAATTTCCATCATGAAAATGTTCACGCTAATTTGCATAATTCGATAAACCTACTTTTTCGAACTCCTCCTATGCCTTATGTCCAATTTGCACGAAAATTGTGTTTGTCTACTATGGACGCTCCTGAAAAATTTTTTGCAAAAAGTATTTAGATTCGTTGAAGCGTTACGAAGATATTAGCCAACTAATTGGTCAGGTGTCATCCATTTTGTACGTATTGACCAATATCTACCAAATAAAATGGCCAAATGTTACAAAACTTGATACACATATAGAGCAGTACTTTATGAGGATGCATGCAAAGTTGCGAAAAATTTCACCTATAGGGGGCACTACAAAAAAATACTCATAACTCCACAACCATATGATCAATGAAGTTGAAAATGTTATGCATTTTGTAGGGGGCCAAAGGCTAACATATTCTACACTATCAGTCTGGCAAATAAAAAACATGGCCACCAGCAAATTTCAGCAGCTAATAACATAACTTGAGATATTTATAGACAGTGTCAGAATGAGGCTGTGTACCAAGTTTTATGAATGTTTCATTTACATTTTCACCAATAACTCCAGAACCAATTTGAATAACCTCAAAATATTTTTTTTCTTCTAATTCATTGCACCAAGTCCTACAAAATGTATATCGTCCTGGTGACTTCCATAGGCTCCCTTCCCTGATGGAGGGAACGAGACGTTGTGCCGATGTAGTGACACTAGGGGTTACTCTTGGGAGCCTGAGACACCTCTGATCTTTGATAAAAGGCCAATGGGGAAGACATTGCAGAGACCACACCCCGCCCAGAGAGAGGGGGGTGGGGGTTAAGTGGAAAAATGTTACATGGTCTTGCCGAGTCTAGTCAGAAGTATGTCATGTGGAGAAGTCCCATGGTAGGTCCTGCTCAATGGGGGAGGAGGCTTTACGAGCATGGTGACTGGGGCAGAGGGGCCTCTGCCCAAGGAAGACGCAATTTGCCAACAGGGAAACGTATTTCAGTGGAATATATGTCGCAAGGGGTTGCCTACGGGGAACCAGCGCATGTGAGGCACCTGTCCCAGTACAGGGCTTAGTCAGCACAAGTGCTGAGCTGGCAGTGAGTTTCTCTGCAAACTCGCCTGCCGCAGGGCTAGGAGTAAATCAACCAGGGAGCACATTTGTGAACTGGAAATCAACAACACACATCTTCAGCTGAAGGGAGGTGAAAGGTGCTAAGCACAAACGATATACACGGCTGGCTGACCCAGATTTACCAGTTTGTTCCTGCTAAGACACAGGACGAAACTGGCTCAACCCAGAGATTGTAGAATCTTGCAACGGTATTGAGTGCAGCCCAGCCCACTGCTCTGCAAATGTCTGCTAGAGAGGCGCCACTGGTCAGAGCCCAGGAGGCCACCACACTCCTGGTGGAATGGGCTCATAGCCCTGCAGGGGCCGGCACATGCTGAGCCTGGTAGGCAACAGTTATGGTGTAAATGATCCAGTGGGCGATCCTCTGTTTGGAGACAGCGCTTCCTTTCCGCTGTCCGCCAAAGCAGTCAAAGAGCTGCTCAGAGATCCTAAAGCTCTGCGTGCGATCCAAGTAGATGTGTAAAAGTGCCGGATGGTCTGGGTCAGCCATCGCGATGGGTTGGTAAGCGTGAGCCACGCGTCCAAGCTCTGGGCAAGGGGGACCAGAGGAACAATCTCGTCTGACGTACCGGCGGGTGGGGCCTCGCGGTGGGGTGGAGCAAGGGAGGCCATATTGATGGGGTTTGAGCCCTGTGGCGGTGCTGAGTCGAGAGACATAGAAGCACATACCCGACTCCTGAAACTCACCAGCAGATCGGTCAAGGAGGGGGGGGGTGTTTCGTCCCTACAGTCCATCAAAACCATCCGGGTTTGAGTATGTTTGTGCCACAGCTTGGTGCGCAGGTGTGGGGAGACTGCCACCGGGGCGCTAGACCTGCAAAAGAGAGATACCGGTTATGTGACCCAGGGACTGAGGAAACTGCTCCTTTTGGGTACCACAGCTACTTGAGCATTCTGTGAAATTAAATGAGAAAGGAACAAAACATTCTCCTACTGGTCCTCTACCGGGGGATGGAGTGGTCTGTTCACCAACTCCAGAATAGCGGGTCTCCTGGTCCCTGGGTCGGCCATCTCCGGGGCACTTCGAAGCCTTCTTCTTGGCGACAGGAAGTGAGATGCTTCCGTCGGCTTGACGCCGGGGCAGGGTTGTGGGGGCGGGCCGAGGCAGAGCCGGTGCAGCCGCCACAGAGAGATGCCCTTGGGGACGAGCAGGCGGGGTCTTGAGCCACGCCGCTTTCTGGGCAGTATGGTCTCCATCTGCTGCTCCACTGCTGGGCAAAGTCCTCGATGGTGTCGCCAAATAGGCCAGCCTGGGAAATGGGGGCATTAAGGAACCACGCCTTCTCAGCCTGTCTAATCTCGACCAGGTTGAGCCAAAGGTGGTGCTCCTGGGCCACAAGGTGGACATCGCCCACCCAAGAGGTCGCGCCATGACCTTCATCGCCCAGGGGGAGAGGTCGGTCGCTGAGCATTGTTCCTGCATCAATCCCGGTGCGGGACTACCCTCGTGCAGCACATTCAGCACCTTGGCACCGTAGGCTTTGGCCACCAGGGACAACGTAAACCTACAGGTGCTAGACGGGAGCTTTGCGTGCCCACGCCAGGTGGCAGTGCTCTGCGGGCATAGGTGCACCTTATCCACTGGGGGCATCGACAAGTAGCCCTAGTGTGCTAGAGAACAAGTGTGCTAGAGAACTCATCACCTTCGCGGGCACCGAACATGAGGTCGAATTCTCCCTGAGACTGGCCGGCACATTCATCCGGAAGCCTAACCGGAGCAAACGAGCATGCTGGCGAATGGGAGGTCCGCAGGGATTTACCCAGCGGAAGTGGTCCCACTGTCGTTCACGAATCGCCCCAGTGCTCGCCGCGCTGGCCTCATATCCTCGGGTAGAAGGACCGAGGCAGGGAGCCGCTGGGGTGGCTTGCTTTCTAATGAATGCAAGCCACAAACGCAATGTTGTCATGGTCATGTCCTCACAATGAGGACATGACACATCCACGAAAGATGTCTCAGCACGGGCAGTGAATTGATCGTGGCCGTCTGAAGGCGAGAGTTATCGACCGTATCCAGGAATAACACACAAACGGAAGGGCATCTTTAAAAAGACACGTCTTTAAAAAGACATTCCAATGTGTGCCGCTCTTTTAGAATCTACTCTTTTAGAATATTCTCTTTTAGGATGGAAAATACTCTTTTAGAATACACTCTAAGTGATCTGCTGAAGTGCCCATCTCTGCAGTGCACCCATGCAGAGAGGGGAGAAAGCCTCTGTAATGCGCCATAAGGATCCAGCAGAGGTGAATGGAAACTGTGGGAATTCAGTTTGCTTATTTCTTAATGAAATAGCGACCGCTCGGCTCCGAAGAGAAAATCTGAATGAGCGGTACGCACGCCCCCTCCTTTATACCCGTATGTCTGGGAGAGGGGCATGCAAATACCACTCGCCAATACCCATTGGCCTTTTATCAAAGATCAGAGGTGTCGCAGGCTCCCAAGTGTGACCCCTAGTGTCACTACCAGGGCCGGACTGGGACACAATTTCAGGCCGGGAAATCCTACACCCATCCAGGCCACCCTATGCACCCAAATAAAATTTAGAAACATGGACAACCTTGTTTTTTTCCCCCCTAAATTACATTTATTTCACAGTATGACCATAACATAAAAACATAAACAACCAAACTAGAAGTAAAGCAGTCCTAATATCAAATGGGTCTGCACATAACGTACATACAAGCATTTACTCTAGAAGTCCAAAGCTGTTTCTACCTCTCTTCTTCTCACTCATGAGTGTATATAAACTGCAGAAGAGAGGTTCAACAAAAATGTTAGCTTAGAAGATCAGCAGGTTGCTGTTTTGGGCTTTGCTGTGGATGATAGCAGAAAAAATTGTCTAAATCCTTAGGCTGTGGCCGCGCAAAATAATTAAAGGCTTTCTCTTGAACGGTACCCTCACTTCCCTTTTGCTTCTCTTCATTTTCCCTAATATCGCTCTGTCTCTCCCTTCCACCAGGCTCATCAGCCTCATACACTAAGTAAAGAGGAGTACTAGTGTTATTGGAAATTTAAACTAAAACAATACCATATATATATATATATATATATATATATATATATGCATGTAGTTATAAAGTGTGTGTATTTTTCTTGTACCTGTCTCTTCTCCACCTGTCACTTCTTCTGGCCTCGTGTTACAAACAGAACTGTCCCACTCTCCACCTTGGTGCAAAACAACCACCTTATTGTAATTTGTTTGTCCAGAATCTACATTTATTTTATTAAAAGGCAAAGTATTATATTTATGACAAAATGTTGTTGTTTTTATCTTAAAACTACTTAAATATCCAACATTTAGCAACACTATATTTCATACAATATGTAAATTTTTTTCTTTTCTTATTTTGCTTCTATCTGTCATCTCACTCCCTGGATGAATCTGATGTGTGATCATTGCACCACAGCTAGTGCTAGGTTGGCTGTCTCCACCTTCATTTGATGAAAAAAAAAAGGAAGCTTGTATTACCTTATTAAATGTATGCATGATCTTTCATGTCAAATTCTTACATTTGATCAATAATAATAAGACACTATAGGGCTATTACCCATCAAATAAAAAAATGTGCACTGCAATTACAACTGCAATAAATAATGTTATGAGATTGATGTTTTAAATAAATGTTTGAATATAAAAAAAAAATGCAATACTTAAACATTAAACTAAACCGCCAATAGGTGGCGGCAAGTGACCATCTTAATTAGTGAGTCATTCATACAAAAGATTCGTTCAAAACGCTGAATCATTCAGTAACAAAACACCGCACTGCTGTAGCTTTCCTTTGGAACTATTTTAGTCGGTGAAATAGAACAAAAACAGTTAATATGGTTTGTGTCTAAAATGTAAGTAACTTAATAATAAATATTAACTACACTACTTGTTTATTGAACAATAAATTCAATGTAACATTTTCAATCGTGATAATATTCAGCAAAACAGCTCCCTTAGTTGTGTTATGTTAAACTAAATCATATGTTATAAATAAAAAAAACAACAATTAGAATTTTTACCTCTGTACATTTCTTCTGTGAGTTTTCTGTGTGCACTCATTTGTTTTGATTTCTCCACGAATGTAACGTTAGACGAGCGCTAACGTTACAACGTAGTATTGAACTTGCTAGCAGTTCAATACTAAGTTAACGAAGAAAAAAAGTACAGTATTTACAGATGAAACTGACCTGGCCGTTTTCTATCCATCATCGGGTGCTGCTCGCATTTTCTGTTTAACCGTTTGTCTGAGGCGTAAAGTCGAATCGTAGCCTTGCCAGTCAAAACTAACAGATTCATGAGTTTTTTTTTTTTATTGTTATTAATATTAATAATAATTTTATTGAATGACGAATTAAAAAATGATCACTGGTAAAGGTAGTAATATAAAATAATAAAAAAACAAAACAAACGCTGGCTGTCAGCAGGCCAACTTAGTTGCCAGGCCAGCGAGAATTGTCACGGTGCTCCCGATGGCCAGTCCGGGCCTGGTCACTACATCGACACAACGTCGATTGAGTGACAGATAGGAAACGTTTTATTGCAGTTTATAAAATGTTTCCACTATTCTAATTTTCTAAAAAAGCAGATTTTAAGAAAATGTTGTTTGTGTCTCCTATGAACCCTCCTGACATATCGTATAAAATTAATTTTGATTCGTCGAAGCGTTGCGAATTTTATGTGCGTTCATGCAAATTATACGAAATTTGATACACATAAAACAGCACATTTTGAGTCTGCATACAAAATCGTGAAAAAATGTGCCTATAGGGGGCTCTAAAACTAAAAAATGCTCATAACTCCGCAACAGTATTATCAATGAAGTTGAAAATTGGTATGCTTCTTGTATGCTAACCTATTCTACAATATGACTCAGACAAATAAAAAAAACACATGGCCGATCAATTTTCAGCAGAATGACTGTATAAATGGTGTGTAAATTATTGTATATTATCTAATGTTACCTGCTATTGTGAACTACATCTAGGACTCCCTAGGTCAATAATTATCAAAGAAAAGTTGAACTATTGTTATTTATTTAGTTATTTAAGGGTTGCATTTATCATGTGGGTTCAAAGACCAAGTTTATCCAAAAGTCTATAATTCCTAAAATAAATATTCAAACTTCTAAAACCTTTTTGGAGATTGGGTCCTTTGTGGCTTTATAACAGTTAAACAGTTTTTTAAAAATAAATGACCACCATAACAAATTAATTGGAAATACAAAATATTTTAAAATACAGAGCATTTTGGGGAATACAAACTGCAGACAAAAAGAACACAGCAATGAATGGGTTCAACTCTAAAACATCAACACTGCAAAATACACACACTCACACAGAAACACTTATTCACACACATATGAACAATAATGATCAATCAATAATTCAGTCACAATACAGGAACAGAGCACACATCTATGAAGGGGTTAAACTCAAAAACATCAGGAGTGTATATTAGACACACCCACTCATATGTACACACATACTGTAAACAAACAGTGAAATCATAGGCTGAGTTTGACATTATTTACCAGTTAGTTGAGTTTAATGACTCAACAAAGAAGCTGAGATCAGGCAGCTCTGATGAAGCATTTGTTTATTTATTTATTTTTATTTCATTTCTATTAAAAACGAATGTTTGAGTTAGATTATGTGTAACAAACTTATTTCTCTGTGTTCATGCTTGACTGTAATCATAATCCAAAAAGCGATGTTTAAAAACAACAGTTTATCAAACAAAGAAAAATAAACTTTAACAAAAAGTAGATTTATAATGTCTATATATATAAATCCAACCTAATAAAAGTAAATAACTATGCCTGAAAACACTTTAATCAGCAAGGTTTGATATCATTATGAAGTAGTGAGAAATTAGAAAACTGAAATGACTAAGAAGCTTTATAGAGCCAATGAAGTTCACAGAGAAAATGTCAAACGAAGTTTAAGTTCTCGATATGTGACTGATAAAAATTACAGAAGTAAACTTGAAAAGTTTACTGCTCAGAAATATGCAACCAATGAGCAACATCGTATCAATGTATATGCATAGAGCAGACAGAAGTATACAACTAATGAGCAACATAGATTGTTTTTGAAACAAGTGAGTAGACAGAAGTATGCCAACGATGAAAAACGTTGTATGAATAAGAAACAACTGATTAGAAACAAGTATGCAAATGATGAACAATATCGTATGAACATCATACAAGATTGAAACCGGCAGTGGGAGATAATTATGCAAACAATAAGCAGTATTGCAATAAACAGAAATCACGGAACAGATGTGTTTATTTCAATAATAGAAAACAATTGTTTTACACAAATACATAACATAAATTATGTAATTGAAGCATTTTGAGAAAAAACAAGCAGTGGTCCTGACTTTGTATGTTCTGTGTGTCATCGTCTTCTTTTAAACACCAAGTTGTAAAATGTAATGGAGAAATATTCAAGAAAAGTTTCACTTTTTGGTATGATTCCTAAGCAATGTGTTACTCACAGTTATGTCCACAAATGTTGCAACAAATGTGCTGCAGACTGTCACAAATAAGGGGCCCAGAGGTACTCTGTGGATTTGTTACAGTTGCCATAGGAAAGTAGATTGCCTGATGAAAGTGTTGCAAACAGTTCAAACTTAAAAGTTTAAATAGTTTAGAACAGCATTTAATTGCAAAACACATTCCATTTATGAAGATGCTTTCAAAATGATGTCCATGGACCAGTCACATGTGTACCATTTAATTTTGCAGAAAGATCCAAAGTAATTCCAAGAACAGAAGACAGTAATTGTATGATTCGTGTGAAACTGAAGAGAAAGTTAGCGTATAAAGGCCACTATGAATACCAGTATGTGTAGAAATAAAATCCAGGATGCTTTAGGGTATTTGCAAGAAAATAACACATTTTATAATGATATTGAGTTTAATAACGAATGGTTTAAATATCTAAGTCAAAATGAAGACGATCATTTAAATTTAAAATAGACATACAATAAATCTGTAAATTAAAAACACAAATGAGGATTGAATAATTAGGCCTGTTGCCATTTTTACATTGTCTGATATTTAAATCTGGCATATGGCCATATACAGCTGTGGCCCGTGCATTTTAAATCTAGACCTTCATTGCGATTCATGCATTAAGAAAACACAGTTTCACAATGAATAAGATGGCATATGCCCATCATACCAGTGACGTGCGGTGGTGTCTTAAAGAGGCTAGGCACTGAGTTATGAAAGCCAGATTACCTGATTTATTGTTTAAGCTAATAATACGTAATAACAGTGAACGTTACGCACAAGCGCGGCATATCAAGAAATGTACAAATCAGGATGTATATAGTGTACTCTCTCTCTCTCTCTCTCTCACACACACACACACACACAAGCGCGGCATATCAAGAAATGTACAAATCAGGATGTATATCGTGTATTCTCTCTCTCTCTCTCTCTCTCTCTCTCTCACACACACACACAAGCACACAGCCACATAGCCAATCTTTTCTTACATACCAATCAGTTGATCGGATAATTTTTGGGCCCTTTTGCTGTACTAGTCCATCTAAGGCTGGCGTAGACCTCCCTCTTGCAATTAACTCATATTTGGAATTAAAATCGAGCTTGGAAAAATTTCTTAATTCCGTGATTATGGCCGGTGCTGTCATTTTGATTTTGAATTTGGCTAGCTGTGGTGTAATGACGTTAGCTACGCAAATGTCCAGGAATATCTCGATTTTAATTGGTCCATGTCTGATACGTAACGGAGATGATTACGGGCATAACATATTTACGTCAAAAGGCACAGCAGATTTGTGCTTTTGCCGTACATGTTAAAGAATACAGGATCGAAGTGCGCATGCGCAACATGGGTTTTCCGCTTGTCGTCTGCAATGAATGGATCGTAAAAGCACTGCTTATTCTACCATTTGTTTTTAGTTGATTATGCGTAACTGCTACATTTGTCATCATAACGTCTAAACAATTGGAATAACACACATATTGCATATATAAATCACAAGAATAAAAAGTAAAAATATAAATACAAGTTTATTATTTAATAAACATTTTATTTTTGAATTTTGGCAGGGTAGGCAGTGCCTAGTTTGCCTACCCAGACCGCACGTCAGTGCATCATACATTACGTGGCAGACAACGAATAATACCAAATGACATTTTAAAAACATGTCCAGGCATGAAAGCCAGAACCAAGGAGGTCTAATACCAAGAAAAAGCTCTCTAATTATATTTGCGATTTAAAATTTTCTTGCAATAATTTTGTTTTGTCAGGGTACATGGTTACTTTTAAAAACTTCATCCAACACTGAATGCTCAAACAGCCTAATTTACACTTTACAATTTACACTCCTGATGTTGCTATAACAATACAAAAAGCACTTACTAATTAGCTTGAAGTGAAAATCAGCCCTTGTTTACTGTTTAACTAATCAATCGCACGATCACGCAGAACATCTCAGGTTTGTAAATCCATAAGGATCTCTTATCTCAACAGCAATGCCAGCAGTGATGACAGCCGACTCGTCAGCAAGATCTTGCGTGCTTCGCATTCAAATTATGTAGGCCTACATCACTTAAAGCGTGATTGTGTCACTCAAGGCCAGCTAAAAGGCCTGGACTGGGACATATCCTAAAGACCACACCCACAAGAACAAATAAATAAATCTGATTGGCTGATGAATCTGACACTCTGACTTTAGATGCCTATTCACTTACATTGTTGGCTTGAAGGGGTGGAGCCCAAAATCACACGCCGCTTCAGCTAACGAGCATGGCTTGGGCATGCGATTTGTGAAACAATTGTCACACTTTGCTTGTAAGCATCAAGGAATAAGATCTGATTGGATAATTTTTATGTTTTAAGCTATTTGTTTGTAGATTAATTAGGAGTGGAAAGCGATTGAAAATATATCAAGGTCAATGAGAATGAAAGGATGAATTTGTATTTATTTATTAGGCATGTTACACCAGCAGAGAAGTCTTTGCTGGTCCTGAGAAATTGCCACTGGCCATATACGAACAAATACAATTAGAGTTCATATATTTGAGCATTTATGTACACATTTAAATTCCACAAATGTTTAAAAAACAAAATTTTTTGTCATATTCTGTATATTCCATATATCTACTGTATATAACTGAAATTTTTATATCAGTAAAAACATTTATGAACACTTTCAGCATACAAGTTTTCAGCATATATTGCCATTTTCAGATTTGTAGCCTACTGTATTAATAGCACTTCAAATACTAATCAGATATTATTACACAACTAATGGGGATTTTAAGTGAATTTTAGGGATTCTTTGGATAAATGCAGGTTTTGTGTCTCATTCTCAGCATGCAGGGTGAAGATTAAACGCAAGCTGTGAAGTATGTCTTCTGTCTGCGGTGCTGTGATAATTTAGAAGGATTTTGAAAGTGAACATGCAAAGTGGAGGAGACGCTACACTGGAGATGATACAAACATCATAACATATTTTTTTCTTTTTATCTAACCCTTTGAAACCTCATGTTAATCACTCTGTCTTCATCATTTGTGCTCGTGTCTAGTTTGTGCCATGTTTGAAGCATACATTTTTGGCAAAGATTTAATCTTTCACCACATCAAACTCAAACACATCTCTACCTGATATTGATTGAGATAATGAACTGTGTTCAGAACAGGAATAGACAAAAGGCTACACTGAAGAAGTTCAAATAGAAGCCATTTCTGATTTAATTTGTTTTGGTCACTGCATAATTTCCATACTTTTGTTACATCTTAGTTTTGATGATGTTATACGCTAAAACTGAAATGTGCAGTAGCAAATAATAAAGAATAGGTAAGTGTGAACTTTTCTACAGAGTTCTAGTTTTACACCGAGGGGCGTTTTATGTGTCCATCTACACTGTTTTATAAATTATTTCAATGTTAACATGTGCTAGATAGACGTCTTTGACGGCTTGTTTGTGTTTTTAGACACCATATCAAGGAAAAAATAACTTAAAGTGTTAAACGTCTCGAGACGTGCTCTTTTGTGACACTATGTATAATTTTTGTGCAAAAACAAAACGCATTCAAGCATGTGAACGGCACGTGACATGATTTCAAGCATTGTGCTGAAATTTCAAAGAAATATTTGGAATATTAACTAATATATAAGAATATACAATTACAAAAACACCATCAACACAAGTCTCACCAGCTTCTAGCAGAATTAAAACGAATAAACGTATTCAGATGTGAATACTTTGGCTGTTCACTTTTGAACAAATGTGGAATAATTTCACGGCTCCCAAAAGCGATCTTGTTAAATACAAAGAATATGTTATGATGTTTTTTTTAACAGCACAAATCAGCACAAATCAGCACAAATCAGCACAAACGAACAACACCGGTTTGGAGCAATTTGATGTGATGTCACTGCTTCCAAAAAGTTTCATGCTATTTCTAAGGAATATCAATATTTAGGAAACTAAATAGTCACAGTGTTTCTTTTAATGACACAAATCAGCACAAACGAACAACACACCGGTTCGGAGCGATTTGGACATCATGGGGTGGAGAGTGACATTATTGCTCCCGAATACAAGCTGTTATTTCTAAGATACAGACATTTATTTTGCTAGCCATCTTAAACGGATCTTTAACTTTATACATTTGTGGTTTATCAAAATACATCACATGGGGTTACCTACGGGTAACCAGGGCATGCAGAGTACGACCCAAGTACAGAGCCTAGTAAGCACATGTACTGGGCTGGCAGCAAGTTTCTCCGAAAACTCACCTGCCACAGGGCTAAGGAGGAAGGATATCCAGGGTCCACGACTTTGTGAACACGACTGGGAGTAAAAGGGGAGAGGAAAGACGCTATGGCGGAGAAGAGACAATTTTCATTATTTTCATCAAAAGTGTTCAAGAGTTATAAGTAAAAAAAAAATCTGTTTTTGCTATCTCCTGATCAGTAGGGGGTAGAGCCCTGCATGGGCCAAAAACTCCAGCCCTAGCCCGGACCTGGCCCGTAGTTTTCAAGCCCTAGCCCGGCCCCAGCCCAACAACATCTGCAATTATTCAGCCCGAGCCCGACGCCAATATTTAAGCTCTCTGACGCGCGCACACACATGTTAATAGGTCAATTATTATAGGCCTCAAATATAAAGTTACAGTGCCACTGGCAATCATGCCCACAAATATTATTACCAACTATCCATTACAGAAAAGTATAAGCATGCAGTAGATAATAGCCAAGCTACGTGATCCAACAGCAAATAAGTAAATATAGATGTACAGCCTACCTTTCTTTGATGTGAAGTAACTTTACAGAAACTGGAGAACAATGTTTCAAAGAACTCTTCGCCAACTGGCTAACGTAAAAAATAAATAATAATCAGTTGAACTGTGTACAGGCTGAACTGTCACTAATGACACACTGAGTCGATTCAGGTCGGCCTCGGGCCAATTTATTTTTTAATAGATAGGGCTCGGGTCGGACTCAGACTCCTTTAACTTCTCTCCTTTCTTTGTGCCCATAATCACACTGATTGTGCAGACATTTTTGAAGACAGAAAGTGAGTCAGTTTCATGGATGGAGTTGGGAAAATCATTCCACCAACGAGGTACGCTGAGGCCGAAATTCCTGGAAAGTTTTCTGGTGCCTCTTTGTGTTGGTACAAAAAGGCAAAGTTCCTTAGCCGGCCACAGGCTTCTAGTGGGCGCATAGCTCTGTAGAAATGATTGTAGGTATGCTGGAGCAGACCCAGTAACTGTTCTGTATGCCAGCATCAGAGCCTTGAATTTGATACATGCATCAACTGGCAGCCTGTTAAGAGAGACAAGAAGTGGTGTAACATGTGCTCTCTTTGGTTCATTAAAGATCAGACGTGCTGCTGCATTCTGGATCATTTGTACATGCAGGGAGGCCTGCAATGAGAGCATGTTATGACAACTGACTGAAGACGTTGTGTGGAAAGTTCAGAGAGGAAGGGTCTTATCTTCCAGATATTGTAAATCTACATGATCTTGCAGTCTTTGAGATGTGGTCTGTGAAATTTAGTTTGTTATCGATAGTTACCCCAAGATTTCTGACCATTTTGGAAGGCGTTGCTGTAGTTGCACCCAGCTGGATGGTGATATTGTGTTCAACAGCAGGGTTGGCTGGAAAGACAAGGAGTTTGGTCTTGGCTGGGTTAAGTTGCAGGTGGTGTTCCTTCATCCAGGCCAAGATATCTGCCAGACAGGCAGAGATTCGAGCAGTCACTGTGGTGTCGTTGGGCTAGAAAGACAAGTATAGTTGTGTGTCATTAGTGTATTAGTGGTAAGCGAAACCATGTGCCTGAATGATGGGTCCCAGTGATGTTGTGCATATAGAGAAGAGAAGTGGCCCAAGCACTGATCCCTGAAGTACCCCAGTAAGTTGCTGATGTGGCTTGGACACCTCCCCTCTCCAGGCTACCTTGAAGGACTTACCTGAGAGATGGCAATTAAACCAGTCAAGCACAGTTCCTGTGATGCCCAGCGAAGAGAGGGTGGAGAGAATGATCTGATGGTTGACTGTGTCAAAGACGGCAGAAAGATTCAGCAGAATAAGGATGGATGATCTGGATTCAGCTTTCGGCTGTCTCTGACTCATTGACAGACAGCAGCTTGTTCTGTGAGAGATAGAGATTTGATTGAAAACTGCCCTTTCAAGTGTTTTTGGCATGAATGGGATGAGAGAGACTGGTCTGTAGTGTTCTACTTGTGTGGGGTTTAGTGCAGGCTTCTTTAGCAGAGGGGTTACTCAAGCCAGCTTAAATGTAGTGGAAAAGAGCCTGTAAGTAGAGATGGCCTGGAGAAGGAATGAGGTAAAGCAACAGGTGGTAGGGTGGTTGGAGAGGAGGAGTTTAGAGACCTCAGTTTAAGTCAGAGTAGAGAACATAGAGACCTCCTCCTTTCCATTGAACTGATTACACTGGTTCCGAAACCCGGGAAGGAGGAGGGATACGCCGTACTAGAGTTCTCGCCACTACCGTCCACCCCAACGGAGCCTGTAAGTGGAGGACGGCCGCCGACCGCGAGGGGAGAAGGGGCTCCTAACCGATCGCCTGGAGTGGTCAGGGCCGCTGCCAGGGGCGGAGGAGTCCCCTACCAGCCAATGAAATGTGGCGGGGAGGGGCTCGCTGCCGAACGCCTGGAGCGGGAGAACTGCTGCCAGGGGTGGGGGAGACCCCTTCTGTTCCCCAAGAACACGGCGGGGTGTTCCGTCCGCCAGGGGCTGGAGGACTGCCTCTAATTTGCAGCTGTCATCCATTAGAGGGTGGAGGAGTGGCCAAGGAACAAGCTACGGCGTATCGGAGAACTGGCGAGTAAGTGTCTTTTTTTCATCTCTCTCTCCTCTCTCTCACTGCCGCTCCGCGTTGGCCTTTTCTCTCTCGTTTAAATTTTACAGAGTATTTTTGGGGGGTACTACACTGTTACAGGAAGTACCACCCCCCCCCCCTTATTTGTATTATTTCTGTTTCCCCTCCCCTTGTCCCCTCCCTCATTCAGGTGGACGGGGATGACCTGCCGGCAGACGGGGCTTCGGGCACGTCCTCCCCCAGGGAAAGAGGGGGGGGGGTGTACATCATGCCGAGGGCTCCCCTGCCTGAGAGAACGAGGGAGGAATGTGGCAGGGCGGAGGGAGGGGCTGGGTCGTGATTCTACACACCCGGTCCTTTATCAGGCTAATCAAGCCTCAGAGAGGGATAAAGGCAGACTGCGGAGGATTGTGCGGGAGAGTGAGATAGTTTACGGACACGTCCGTCTTGTGTGTTGTTGTCTTAAGTTTCTCATTAAAATATTATTTACATCGTCAAGCCGGTTCTCGCCTCCTCCTTTCCATTGAACTGATTACAGTGGCGAAGAGATCTGCTGTCAGTGTTGTGTCAGGCAGTGGAGGGGAGGGCAGAGAAGTGTGTTGAATATTCTAAACAAGCTGCGAGTGTCTGTGGTGCTGTTGATCTTGTTCTGTCCAAACATTACGCTGGTCATTATGGTTTCATCAAACCGGAGGACATTTCACCAAAACGATATTTGTCCATATTTGCACTTGCAAACTGTGGTTCTGTAGGACTGGATTCTTCCTTGCTGTGCAGCCTTTCAGGTATGTTGATTTAGGACTCGTTTTACTGTGGAATTGATGCTTGTCTACCTGTTTCCACCAGCATATTCACAAGGGTCCTTTCCAGTTCTGGGACTGATTTGCACTTTTTGCACCAAACTATGTTCAACTTTAGGGGACCGAATGTGTCTCCTTCTTGAGCAGTATGATGCAGCGTCGTCTCATGGTGTTTATACTTGCATACTATTGTTTGTACAGATGAACGTGGTACCTTCAGTCATTTGGAAACTGCTCCCATGTATGAACCAGACTTGTGGAGGTCCACAATTTGTTTTCTGAGGTCTTGGCTTTCTCTTGGCAAAGAGGCACTGTGTTTAAAGGTATCCCACCAATTGACTCCAATTAGCTAATCAGAAGCTAATTGTATAACTGTCTAAAGGCTTGACATAATTTTCTGGAATTTTCCAAGCTGCTTAAAGGCAGAGTTAACATAGTGTATGTAAACTTATGACCCACTGGAATTGTGATATAGTCAATTCAAAGGTAAAACAATCTGTCTGTAAACAATTGTTGGAAAAATGACTCATGTCACACACAAAGTTGATGTCGTAAATGACTTGCCAAAACTATAGTTTGCTAATATGAACTCTTTGGAGTGGTTAAAAAATGAGTTTTAATGACTTGAACCTAAGGGTATGTTCATTTCGGACTTCAAATGTATATCTGTAATAATTTCAGGTTCCTATCTGGTCACCCACCAGAGATAATTAAACCGAAAGTGAGGGGAAATGTTAATTATATTAACTTTCTCGCCCCCATAAAAAAAAAAAAAAGAAGTCTCAGACATGAAAAGTTCTGCATGCACACTATGCTTACCTTTTTAGGTACCCCCTAAAAAAATTAGAACTGATACTCGAACACTTACCAGCAATCAGCAATCTAGATCATTACATTAGGACTTATTTTCTTAGTCTAAGGAACAAGAATGTGCAAAATATATATATATGTACATGTACATTTGTAGTGTGTTCTAGAGATCAGTTTTTCTAAGGAGCTAGGACCATCCTAAGCTGAGATATTGAGGTTTCTGTAAACATCTGTATAACTAATTTTAGTTGTGCGCCATGACACATTTTGTAATGCCAATACGTAGAGATAATCACTCGGGAAAATTAAAAATGATCAAGCAATCTACGTTGGACCACTTAAAATGTATTAACCCTTTACATAGTACAGTATATCCTTTCTGCAGCCTCTGACTCAGTCAACCATCAGATCTTTCTCTCCACCCTCCTTCGCTGGGCATCACAGGAACTGTGCTTGACTGGTTTAATTGCTATCTCTCAGATAGGTCTCAAGGTAGCCTGGAGAGGTAAGGTATCCAAGCCACATCATCACTGACGTGCGGTCTGGGTAGGCAAACTAGGCACTGCCTACCCTGTCAAAATTCAAAAATAAAATGTTTATTAAATAATAAACTTGTATTTATATTTTTACTTTTTATTCTTGTGATTTATATATGCAATATGTGTGTTATTCCAATTGTTTAGACGTTATGATGACAAATGTAGCAGTTACGCATAATCAACTAAAAACAAATGGTAGAATAAGCAGTGCTTTTACGGTCCATTCATTGCAGACGACAAGCAGAAAACCCATGTTGCGCATGCGCACTTCGATCCTGTATTCTTTAACATGTACGGCAAAAAGCACAAATCTGCTGTGCCTTTTGACGTAAATATGTTATGCCCGTAATCATCTCCGTTACGTATCAGACATGGACCAATTAAAATCGAGATATTCCTGGACATTTGCGTAGCTAACGTCATTACACTACAGCTAGCCAAATTCAAAATCAAAATGACAGCACCGGCCATAATCACGGAATTAAGAAATTTTTCCAAGCTCGATTTTAATTCCAAATATGAGTTAATTGCAAGAGGGAGGTCTACGCCAGCCTTAGATGGACTAGTACAGCAAAAGGGCCCAAAAATTATCCGATCAACTGATTGGTATGTAAGAAAAGATTGGCTATGTGGCTGTGCGCTTGTGTGTGTGTGTGTGAGAGAGAGAGAGAGAGAGAATACACGATATACATCCTGATTTGTACATTTCTTGATATGCCGCGCTTGTGTGTGTGTGTGTGTGTGTGTGTGTGTGAGAGAGAGAGAGAGAGAGAGTGTACACTATATACATCCTGATTTGTACATTTCTTGATATGCCGCGCTTGTGCGTAACGTTCACTGTTATTACGTATTATTAGCTTAAACAATAAATCAGGTAATCTGGCTTTCATAACTCAGTGCCTAGCCTCTTTAAGACACCACCGCACGTCACTGCACATCATTTACTTACTGGGGTACCTCAGGGATCAGTGCTTGGGCCACTTCTCTTCTCCATATACACAACATCACTGGGACCCATCATCCAGTCACATGGTTTCTCTTACCACTGCTACGCTGACGACACGCAACTCTACTTGTCTTTTCAGCCCAACGATACCACAGTGACTGCTCGAATCGCTGCCTGTCTGGCAGACATCTCGGACTGGATGAAGGAACACCACCTGCAACTCAACCCAGCCAAGACCGAACTCCTTGTCTTTCCAGCCAACCCTGCTGTTGAACACAACATCACCGTGCAGCTGGGTTCAACTACAATATTACCTTCCAAAATGGTCAGAAATCTATGGGTAACCATCGATAACAAGCTAAATTTCACAGACCACATCTTAAAGATCATGTAGATTTACACTCTACAATATCAGGAAAATAAGACCTTTCCTCTGAACATGCCACACAACTGCTTGTTCAGTCACTTGTCATAACTAGATTGGACTACTGTAATGCTCTCATTGCAGGCCTTCCTGCATGTGCAATTAGACCTCTGCAAATGATCCAGAATGCAGCAGCACGTCTGGTCTTGAATGAACCAAAGAGAGCGCATGTTACACCACTCTTTGTCTCTCTCCACTGGCTGCCGATGCACGTATTAAATTCAAGGCTCTGATGCTGGCATACAAAACAGTAACTGGGTCTGCTCCAGCATACCTAAAATCACTTATGCAGATCTACACTCCTGCCAGAAGCCTGCGGTCGGCTAAGGAACGTCGCTTTGTACCAACACAAAGAGGCACCAAAACACTTTCCCGGACTCGGTTTCATCATACCACGTTGGTGGAATGACCTTCCCAACTCCATCCGTGAAAATGACTCACGCTCTGTCTTCAAAAAATGGCTAAAAACACATCTTTTCCAAGAGCACTTCACTAAAAAAAACAAATTCTTGTTGCACTTAAATCTGTTTTGAATGCTATTCTGATGCTAGTAAAACTTTGTAGTATGGCACTTTTCGTACAAATGTCTGCTTAAGATGATTCACTTGTGTTTTCCTCTTTTGTAAGTCGCTTTGGATAAAAGTGTCTGCCAAATGAATAAATGTAAATGTATATTCTTTTTCTGTTAGGTTTCAAAAGTGCTAATGAGTTGTTCATTTTTCCAACTGTATGTTATATTGTGTTGATGACCGATTTGACTGGAATGTGATTTCACTGAAGTATGTAATATCACTTAGTTTAAAAGAGTATATTTTTGTGGAACATGACAAAGAGTTAGCAAACACAGCTTCTGGTACCCTTCTGGTTTTGGCTGAAATTTCTATATCGATGTAGCCTACTTTAAAAATCTAAATATTACATATAGACATGGCATGGTAACTAATATGAGGTCATTAAAATAATAATAATAAATTATTATACAAGAATTAGAAAATGCTGTTATAAAGTATTTTTTGATGAAGTATAGCACATCACAGGCAACTGTCACTGCTTGACATGTTGTGTTGACTGCAGGTGTTGCAGTCAAACTCCAGGAGGGCAAAGCTGCATCTTCATATCGCTCTGCAGGCCTGGGGCTTTTGGCTGGACAGAACAATGATGATGATGAAGATGAAGAGGACAAAGACATAGACACTAGCATTAAAACTCCAGCTAAAGACACTGTCCTTGCTGCTGCCGTTCTTTCCGCAGACTTCATCAACAACAGCGTTGCAGCTGTGTCTCACTCGGGTTAAGTGTCCAAAGCTGGACGATAATGAAGAGATTGTGGCAGAGAAGGACAACACTGTTTATTACATATTAAATACTGTTCATTTCCAAGTAATGTTGTATTTCATCCATTTACAAAGACTTTTGAAAACAAGAAATGTTGAAATTTTTTTATTCTTAGCACAATTCTTCTGTTGATTGTTTGAGTTTTAGGACTTTTCTCACTCACAGATTTCTCTGGTGGTGTTGTTTTCTACAATAATCAAAGCTGTTGTCTATCACACTTCTATAGTAGACTCTAGACATGATAGAACTGATCTAACTTAGAACTATTTTAAACACAATATTTACTACAGTAACCATTAGGGATGATATTTTTGAAGAATAATTTCAAAGAATAATTGCCATCAGACAATTGATCTGATGGCAAAATAAGATAAGTGACAAAATATCTGTATAGTTTTTTGTTAAATCGGTATCAGCCATTATCATAACATCCCTAGTAACCATTGTCAAACTATGGTAGGCTATTTGTAGTAAAAACACAGTAAATCATAAAATGTACCATGGTTTTAAAACAAAGTAACCATGTTAGAAGAATGTAATAACTTCATCTGAAGATATTTTGCTTGCTTTCTCCAGTTGATCATGCATTATTTTATTGCCCTGCATCTTTAACAATTCTTAAACAAAAACAAGAAGGCATGGCATAAATAAAGCATAAAGACTGAAATATAAAAGTACAGATGGTATAAATTAAATAAATTGAGCTTTTATTCATGTTAAAGGCAACATGCGATGCAAAAATTATGACAATGTACACAGTCTTATTTTCATGTTATCAAGTATGTTTCTACAACTTGAAATTAATCGTCATTAGAAATTCTACAATATTTACTTCTTTTATTAGGTTTTATTGTGACAGCAAAATTTGAGAGACATTAGCTTAAATGGTTGTACAAAAACACCTTCAATCTTTAACAGTCACTTCTGTAGATCAACAAAAAAAGCCAAGTGTAGGAGACATTTTTATAAATTAAAAATAAATATACACATGAACATTCAAGGTATTTCCCTCTCTTTTTTTAAACTATCTGTAATAAATGCTTTGCACAAGCAATAACCTCTCAAATGAACTGCAAGTTATTTTGGATTAAAATAAAAACATCTGCTAAATGACAAGTAGCCAATTGCATTGTTATATAATCATATAAATATCAGATATATCTACTAAAAGCAATTAAGGGATTATACTGTATTATTGCTTGATCTGACGATGATTAAATAATGTTCATTTGCCCTCAGTTCTAAATCACATAATAATTGTAATAGGAATATGGCTATATATATATATATATATATATATATATATATATATATATATATATATATGGGTGAATGTCACAAACAAATTGACACATTTCACACTGAAATCAATATCAAGGCATATGGAAAAGAATACAGAATTATATTTTTTGCAGAAAGAAGATTAAGCCTATTCTAGGAACATTAAAAACATTTGCATTGTGACTAATTTCATGACAACTAAGCACATTCAAGTTTGTTTTTTTATTCTCAATGGAGATTCTCATTATTGTAATACAGTATTTTGTTACTCTATTACACTTTAATACAAGGATTTCTTTCTCCTGTGTACTATAATACTTTACACTGATATTTGTTTTTCTTGCATAACACTAATTATGGGTTGGAAAATGTGCTTAAATTGTCACAAAAATAATCTTAATGGTTCTAAGAAAAAAGGCTTAATTTTGTGTAATAAATCTAAACAAATGCAAAAAGTTGTTGGCATGTTGCAGATTTCATAAAAACAAAAAAAAACAAAAACTATTTCAAGCTACGTTATCAAATTCAATGAAACTGACACACACACACACACACACACACACACACACACACACACACACACACACACACACACACACACACACACACACTTTTCAACGTCAATTAGCTGTTAGCATTACAGTATACAGTTGGATTTGTGCTCAGTGCCATAAGATCAATCAAACAGTTAAGCAGTCAACACTGATGTAATACAGTGCATCCAGTAATGAATGTTCTCTTCAATCGTTCATCATGGATGATGAAGTTCAGGACTGACCTCAGAGCAGCTCATGCAGAAACAGCAGCGTGAAGCTCTTCCAGTGTGTACATGTGGTCTTCATCTCGGTCATACAGCTGGAGAAGGCTGGAATCTGGAGTATCTGATCCAAATACTTCCCTCAACTCCTCATATGTCACACCATGCCACAAATGACCCTGCAGAGCTTGATAGAGGACCTTCTCTAGATCTGAGACAACATATTTTAGCAAAATATATGCCAATAAATTGGGCGAAGATTTCTTTACAGAAATTTACAGACTGCAGTGGTCAGCATATCTTAGCTTCATATCTTTATTTATAGTGCTTCCTTTTGCTTCTGATGACCAGTGTTGGGTGTAATCTGATTACTAAGAAATTAGTTACTGTACTCTGACTGCTCCAGGCAGTTGCTTGGAGCCCCTTCTCCCCTGGCGGTCGGCGGCCGTTCCTCCGCTTCCAGGCATATCGCCGACCACGAGGGGAGAAGGGACTCCTAGCAACCGCCTAGCATATACAGTATATGTATATTGAATATCTGTAAATGTGACAGGGGCCATGCGGAGGGCGGGGCCATGTCGTGAATCTACACAACCGGTCCCTTAGCAGGCTAATCAAGCCTCCGAGAGGGATAAAGGCTGATTGTGGACGGTGGTGCGAGAGAGTGAGAGAGTGTTTACGGGCAGCTGTCCGTCATATGTGTGTTTGTGTCTTTTTGGTTAAGTTCTTCATTAAAAATATTTTTTATATTGTCAAGCCGGTTCTCGCCACCTCCTTTCCCTTAATACCATTACACTGATGGTAGTTCTCTTTGGAGTTCTCGCTGCTACCATCCACCCCAACGGAGCAGCCGTGGCCATCTGCCAGGGGATGGAGGAGCTCGGCCGCCTGGAAGCGGAGGAAGGGCCGACCGCGAGGAGAGAAGGGTCTCCTAGCAACTGCCTGGAGCGGTCAAGGCCGCTGCCAGGGGCGGGGGGAGACCCGTACCAGCTGCTAAACATAGTGGGGTCAAGAGAGGACAGCCGACCGCAAGTGATGACGGGCTCCCGGCCGACCTGGAGTAGTAGAACCGCTGCCAGGGGCAGGGAAGACCCCTTCTGTTCCGCGAGAATGCGGTGGGGAGTTCCATCCGCCGGGGCCAGAGGACTGCCTCTAATCCATTAGCTGTCATCCATTAGAGGGTGGAGGTGTGGCCAAGGACCAAGCTACGGCGTATCTGAGAACCGGTGTGTAAATGTTTTATTTTTCTCTCTCTATCTCTCTCTCTCTCACACACTGGCGCTCCGCGTTGGCCTTTTCCCTCTCTTTTAAATTTTACAGTGTTTTATTTTGGGGGTACTACACTGTTACGGGGGGGGTACTACACTGTTTTCCCTATTGTTTCCCTACCCGATTCAGGAAGGTGGGGATAACCTGCCGGCAGACGGGGTGTAAGGCACGCCCTCCCCCAGGGAAAGAGGGGGGAGGGGATGTACGTCATGCTGGGGGCCCCCGGCCTGAGAGAACAAGAGAGGAATGTGACAGGGTGGAGGGTGGGGCCGGGCCGTGATTCTACACACCCGGTCCCTTATCAGGCTTATCAAGCCTCTGAGAGGGATAAAGGCTGACTGTGGACGGTGGTGCAAGAGAGAGAGCGTTTATGGGCAGTTGTCCGTCATATGTGTGTGCTTGTGTCTTTTCGGTTAAGTTCTTTATTAAAAATATTATTTATAATGTCAAGCCAGTTCTCGCCTCCTCCTTTCCCTTAATACACAATTATATCAGCATAACGCTGAATTATGCTCAGCATATGCTAACAGAAAATTCTGGTATTGACAGAAAAATTACGGTTAATACGATATGATGCTTTTTACTCAACACTTGATTTTATATGTCATGTTTCTTGTCTCAAACTGTACTGTGTCTGAATTTCCTGCTATATTTCTTATGACAAAATAAGAAAAGAAAAAGAAAGCCAGAAACAAATGTTTTATTATGGGAACAAATTTTATACTATTTTGTAGAACCGTTTTTTATCTATTTGTAGATAGCAGCGGATCATTGACAAAATATTCTAAATTGGCTCACATTCCCTGACAAATTTTTCCATTCAGCCCATTTGTTGAATAGCATTGTTATACATACACTAAAATTCAACTTGACACCAGTTCAGTTAAAGTCAGTCTCGCCTCGCAAGATGTTTACTGTGGCAAAAAGTCTGTGGACATTTTTCCAAGAATCACCCACTTAGAAAATAAGAGATCAGTCACCTTTCGTATTGTTTGATGTTTACTTGTGTAATGCAAAGACATTCTTTACATATTTAAGAGTTATGCAAATGTCCAAATATTGTACAAAAAGGGTTAGAAAGTAAAAGAGCACCTTTGACAGAGTTAACCCCAGGAAACACCACTTTCTTCAGAGTGGACTGCCCTCGTTTAAAACGTTTCTGAGACAGAAATCTGGGATGGCGAGATGGTGATGAACCTGCAAATTATATGCAACATTACAAAGAACTTCAGGGACATATATTATCAATCCAAACACAACCATAAGTGTGACATTAACTAGGTAGCTACTAGTTACCCACCAGTATTAACCAGTTCTTCATCAGCCTGATGTTCCTATAAGAGATTAACAGAAGTGTTACCAGAGAAATTACTGCATCGTTCTTATTAAGCCAGAGTGAAGTGTGAAATATACTTTATGAGGAGCAGCAGTGGCGCTAGCAGAGCTCTGTTCTAGAGAAGACACCCATCTGCTGAGGTTGGACAGCACAAAATGAATGCTCTGGAGCTGCTCATTGGACCAGGACTGATGAAGAACTTGAGAGCTGTTCAATTCATTCAAGCCCTCCTGAAGATACTGGATTTCCTGAAATATCAGCATGGGACAAATAAAGTATTATGCTTAAAGATAGCAAAGGCTTAACTTTATACAACAGCTTCAGCGGTTCTCAATCCTAATCCTGGAGGACACCGGCAGGTCATCTCTTCAGCTATCACGTCACTCTATGACGATTATTTCAACATCCATCCCCTGTGTTAAGTTGTTTTGTGTCTGGCTTTAATCGGGATCATCTGCTGTAAGAGTAATGATGTAAGTATGTAAGTAATGATTTTTTCAAACAAAACATATGCATTTTTTCAGTGCTTGAAGCCATTAACACAGCAGGGCGTCCCAACAGTCAAGTGATGAACACCTCCCCTGAGAGGTGCTAATGGGCACTCTGTCTTCATCTGCCTTAATGAAGCTAACACCACAAAATCATTGGAAAAATCAGCTAGTGTAGTGCCAGCTTTAAGGGGGATCATTGCCATGTTTTTGCTTAATCCTTCATGAAACATAAACAGAATATGGAAAATGGTATATGATTACTTGACACAAACTACAATTTCATGAAGCATTGCAAATGAAGTAATCGAATGAAAAACTATGGAAAAATATAAAAGATGTTGATTATAAGTATAGAAATCATACATTAAGTATATTTCTAAATATTCAGATTTAAACAAATACTTTGAGTTTCGAAATACATCATTCACGGTGCCCCATAGGAGTAGGCTGTCACTTCAGAGCTATTTTGGTGCACTTTGCTGGCCAAAATTATCTGATTGGTGAACATTCTCAGGATCATGGGTAGTGTAATTCTTTACCAGAAATTGCACAATTAAACACGATTCTTTAAAAATTAAGTTGATTAGACACAGACTTTGGACGTGGAAGCACATACCATCGATTCGCATCTTGCCTTTATAGTTTGATAAATAATCATTACAAATCAATTTGTCAATTGAGGAAATAAATGGAACTTTTTACTCTTGGGCTCTATTGTGAATTTGAAACTGCTGAATTGTGTGGCAGCTCTCAGGTATTACCTGCTTAAGTGTAAAACAGGTATTGTTGTTTTCAGATATGCTGTTTGCGGTTTTCCCTCCATTCTTAGGTCCCACATAAGAAATTAAATTAAAATTCAAAAGAAGCCTCACTGTATGCATCACACATAACATCTGTTATAAACTCAGCAAACAAAAGAAAAGTCCCTTTTTCAGGACACTGTATTTTAAAGATAATTTTGTATAAATCCAAATAACTTTACATATCTTTATTGTTAAGGGTTTAAACAATGTTTTCCAAGCTTGTTCAAAGAACCACAAACAATTAATGAACATGCACCTGTGGAGCGGTCGTTAAGACACTAAGAGCTTACAGATCACAGGCAATTAAGGTCACAGTAAAAAAGAGACCTTTTTACTGACTCCAAAAGAAAGATGCCCAGGGTCCCTGCTCATCTATGTGAATGTGCCTAAGCATGCTGTATGGAGGCATAAGGATTGCAGATGTGGCCAGGGCAATAAATTGCAATGTCCGTACTGTAAGACGCCTAAGCCAGCGCTACAGTGAGACAGGCAGGACAGCTGATCATCCTCACAGTGGCAGGTCACATGTAACAACATCTGCACAGGATCGGTACATCCAAATATTACACTTGCGGGACAGGAACAGGATGGCGGCAACAACAACTGCCTGAATTACACCAGGAAGGCACAATTCCTCCATCAGTGCTCAGACTGTCCGCAATAGGCTGAGAGAGGCTGGGCTGAGGGCTTGTAGGCCTGTTGTAAGGCAGGTCCTTACTGGACATCACTGGCAACAACGTCGCATATGGGCACAAACCCACCTTTGTTGGACCAGACAGTACTGGCAAAACGTGCTCTTCACTGACGAGTCACGGTTTTGTCTCACCAGGGGTGATGGTCGGACGCGCATTTATCGTCGAAGGAATGAGCGTTACACTGAGGCCTGTATTCTGGAGCAGGATCGATTTGGAGGGTCCATCATGGTCTGGGGCGGTGTGTCACAGCATCGTCGGACTGAGCTTGTCGTCAATGCAGGCAATCTCAATGCTGTGCATTACAGGGAAGACATCCTCCTCTCTCATGTGGTATCCTTCCTGCAGGCTCATCCTGACATGACCCTCCAGCATGACAATGCCTGGGAACATCTCACAGCATGAAATGGCAAATCTGGCACAGTCCATGATGAGGAGATGCACTGCAGTACTTAATGCAGCTGGTGGCCAAACCAGATAGTGACTGTTCATTTTGATATTGACCCCCCCTTTGTTCAGGGACACATTATTACATTTCTGTTAGTCACGTCTGTGAAACTTGTTCAGTTTATGTCTTAGTTGTTGAATCTTTTTATGTTCATACAAATATTAACATGTAAAGTGTGCTGAAAATAAAAGCAGTTGAAATGAGAGGATGTTTCCTTTTTTGATGAGTTCATAAGAATCAAGAGACAGAGTTGATCTTTTGCTTAATTCACATAATAAGAACAAAAGGCAAGTTTTAGGAAAAATCAAAAGCATGTTTAAATGTTTCACATATCAGGACTAAAGGCACAAAATATGAAAAATGAAAAAATACCGTGCTTTCTTTTTGTTGATCTCCTTTTCTTTTCTCTTTCACAGCAGACTGTATCATTGAGACGTCGTGCTGGACACTGGTGACAGTGCTACCGATAGTGGCCACACTCTAAAGAGAGACAAAGATCACTGGATATCAGTCAACAACTTCAGGAGAACACTACAATTCATTTATATGTGTGAGACATCTGAACAAATCAAACCTTTTGGAGTTCCTCGACTGTTCTTGGAAGAGCGATAAGATCTGATGCTGATTTTATGTTCGCTTTCAAGTAATTGACAGCAGAATCAATTGTACTGAGCTATGAGAAGAGAGAAACAAAAGAAAAAATCATCATTATACGAACACCAAATATGCTGCTTTTTTAAGGTGAAGTGTATCACTTCTGCACCACTAATTGCAAAAATTATGTTTTCAAACAAGTTTCCTGAACATTCCCCCTTATTCCAATGGTCAATAAAACAGATAGTCCTGCTCCAAACTAACACCATATTTTGAGTAAATGTTTAGGTAATTTTCTTCTGCAAAAACTTTAAAATATGCTAGTGAAATAGTTCCAGGAACTATTTTTTCCAACACAAGAATATTTTTAGTGGCTGCTCCAGAGGTAGTACTTTTAGGTAGTTAAAGCCATCTCAGTATCTCTGCTCTTGCGCTCCTGTTATTTTCCACCTTCTCTCACATATCCAAGCACATCTTGTCCACATGTTTTGCACAATAAAACAGCTTGATAAAAATTACGTGAAAATGTTTCACGGAGTCATCCATTGTTTTTGATTTGAAGTGAGTCAATTTGGATGTTGTCGCATTTTTAAGATCAGGCTTCACCGTTATAACAGCATCACATGTCAACACATGTTATGTCAAAGAATATTTTAATAAAGTTCTTGCTTTCTATGTGCCCGATGGAAAAACGACGATGGAATTTTATCCAGACAGGTATAGTTCCACAAAGAATTGATTTTAGTTCAGACACTAGTTCCAGATTTGTGAGGAAAAACACTTTTTTGTGTCAGGCTTGTTGGGTACACTTTTTAAGGGAATCACCCGACAAATGCTTACAGTTGTTGCTGCATGTTAAGGTGGGATAGGAGGAAGTACACACATCACCTTTAAGTTAATAAATTATTTTGGTAAGAGCTATAGAAGTGTTTGATTTAGGGGAACCAAGAGTCATAATACTTCAGTTTCCATTTCCAGAGTGACAGACGTTGCAAAAGGGGAAACTCTAATTTGCAATTCTGAAATTAGCGATCATGCATACTCTAAAATACAAATTCTCATAATATCATTTATATACTGATCATAAAAAGCTTTGTTTATACTGTAGATGTAATGATATTATGTGGCACTGAGTGCAGTTCTGAAGAATCAAGACTGTAAATCAAACATAACTGGTAAACTCACCTTTAGTTTGATTTCGGTTAGATTGGACCATAATTTAGCCAGGCCATTGTCACCACTTTCAACATCATCCAGGTTTCTCTGTTTGGCCTTCAGATCTTCACTGAGTTTCACAATCTCGTGTGATGACAGTTTTTGACTGGTTTCCACTGTTCAACATCAATGAAAATCATGCAATCAAATTAAAATTGTGAACAAGGTTTACAGTGTTCTTGTGAGAAATTATGATGCCAAAAATAGAAAGAAGCTTCCGGGTCAAATCAACCACATTACAAATAATTCCATGTCTTAAATTAAAGAAAAATGAGAAAAGCCAAAATATTAAATCTAATGGATAAATATTTACTAAGTCAGCCCCCTACATTGCTATTAAATCACTCACATATGCAACAAAACATTGCTTTGTGACAAAAAATGTCTGTTAGTAGCCACTAGCTAAATATTCAGATTTCACTCACCAGCGATTGTGTTGTCTAGTGGAGAAGAACTGTCGCACCAAGATCATTTCACTGCACTCTGTGTCTCATAAGTGCACACTCTAAGGACATTTACTTTATTTGGCTGCAGTGGGTCCTGAGTTGTCATGAATCATGGTTTCACCATCGCTTTAGTTGAGCAAGATATGCCATAGTTAAATTTACATTGCATCTAACCACGTATAGTGGTCGACCGTATCGCCGAGCCCATTAAATCGGCAGATATTCGGAAATGTTTAATTATCGCATCAGCATATACATTTTCCTGTTTGGCCGATTTGTTTCTTAAGGCAGTCAAAAAACGCTTGCTTGCATGTGAAGCATCTGAGACATGTTAACGACAAATCACAGTTAGTTTTTTTGTTACGTGCCATCTTGTTACTACAATAATAGACGGCGTGCAATACAGACTCATTTAAACTGTCCGCATATCACAGCCGCGGGGCAGTCGCGTATCAGCTTATATGTTAAAGTGAGAGTGAGAGTGGAGGTGGCGTAGTATGCTAAAGCACATAACTGTTAATCAGAAGGTCGCTGGTTCGAACCCCACGGCCACCACCATTGTGTCCTTGAGTAAGGCACTTAACTCCAGGTTGCTCCGGGGGGTTTGTCTCTGTAATAAGTGCACTATAAGTCGTCTGCCAAATGCATAAATGTAAATGATAAAGTGCTCATTGTCACTCTCCTCTCTCCTCAACAATTCCCTGTGACTTTTAACTTTCTCTTCTAATGATAAAAAGGCAAATATCAAACTTCTATCATATACCATCTGCAAATATGTGAACATCAAGTTTAAACAGATGTAATCCACAAACCTCATGAAAATTCTAAGTTTTCTTCCTGTCAAGCGCTCGTATAATATCTTCATCTGATGAGTGTATTCTATACAGGTGAAACTCGAAAAATTAGAATATCGTGCAAAAGTTCATTAACTTCAGTAATTCAACTTAAAAGATGAAACTAATATATTATATAGACTCATTACAAGCAAAGTATTTCAAGCCTTTATTTGATATAATTTTGATGATTATGGCTTACAGCTTATGAAAACCCCAAATTCAGAATCTCAGAAAATTTGAATATTGTGAAAAGGTTCAGTATTGTAGGCTCAAAGTGTCACACTCTAATCAGCTAAACACCTGCAAAGGGTTCCTGAGCCTTTAAATGGTCTCTCAGTCTGGTTCAGTTGAATTCACAATCATGGGGAAGACTGCTGACCTGACAGTTGTGCAGAAAACCATCATTGACACCCTCCACAAGGAGGGAAAGCCTCAAAAGGTAATTGCAAAAGAAGTTGGATGTTCTCAAAGTGCTGTATCAAAGCACATTAATAGAAAGTTAAGTGGAAGGGAAAAGTGTGGAAGAAAAAGGTGCACAAGCAGCAGGGATGACCGTAGCCTGGAGAGGATTGTCAGGAAAAGGCCATTCAAATGTGTGGGGAGCTTCACAAGGAGTGGACTGAGGCTGGAGTTACTGCATCAAGAGCCACCATACACAGACGGGTCCTGGACATGGGCTTCAAATGTCAAACGTCTTACCTGGGCTAAAGAAAAAAGAACTGGTCTGTTGCTCAGTGGTCCAAAGTCCTCTTTTCTGATGAGAGCAAATTTTGCATCTCATTTGGAAACCAAGGTCCCAGAGTCTGGAGGAAGAATGGAGAGGCACACAATCCAAGATGCTTGAAGTCCAGTGTGAAGTTTCCACAGTCTGTGTTGGTTTGGGGAGCCATGTCATCGGCTGGTGTTGGTCCACTGTGCTTTATTAAGTCCAGAGTCAACGCAGCCGCCTACCGGGACATTTTAGAGCACTTCATGCTTCCTTCAGCAGACAAGCTTTATGGAGATGCTGACTTCATTTTCCAGCAGGACTTGGCACCTGCCCACACTGCCAAAAGTACCAAAACCTGGTTCAATGACCATGGTATTACTGTGCTTGATTGGCCAGCAAACTCGCCTGACCTGAACCCCATGGAGAATTTATGGGGCATTGCCAAGAGAAAGATGAGAGACATGAGACCAAACAATGCAGAAGAGCTGAAGGCCGCTATTGAAGCATCTTGGTCTTCCATAACACCTCAGCAGTGCCACAGGCTGATAGCATCCATGCCACGCTTCATTGAGGCAGTAATTAATGCAAAAGGGGCCCAAACCAAGTACTGAGTACATATGCATGATTATACTTTTCAGAGGGCCGACATTTCTGTATTTAAAATCCTTTTATTTTATTGATTTCATGTAATATTCTAATTTTCTGAGATTCTGAATTTGGGGTTTTTATAAGCTGTAAGCCATAATCATCAAAATTATATCAAATAAAGGCTTGAAATATCTTACTTTGCTTGTAATGAGTCTATATAATATATTAGTTTCACCTTTTAAGTTGAATTACTGAAATTAATGAACTTTTGCACGATATTCTAATTTTTCGAGTTTCACCTGTAAGTCTGGTTCAAAATCTGATTAACGAATTTACAATGTGTCAGTCTGTGACCATCCAAGCAGGCGATCTGGGCTGTGTAAATGGTTTGCTCCTTGCTGGATCCGCACAAGCATGGGACCAACTTTAAAGTAAAAGCCCTTCATGTGCGCTATGAGTAAATGTCATATTCACTGTGCAAAGTGTGTACAAATAGTTTGATTCTGTCTTTTGTGAGAAAATGCGATTGCTAATGCGCATATGCCATCCATGGTTGCTGGACTATTGGGGAGTTGCTGCACTGTTATTTCCTTCTTCCTAATATACTAAAAATGTATTTAAGTGAAAATACCATATAAAAGATCATCTTTTTTTTTAAGATTCTTATATTTAGATATTTGAATGAATATATTGCTAAATAAGAGTTTATTATTTGTTTTAGCAATTTTATATATAGTTTATTTATTATATTAAATTGTGCAATATATCAGCATTATTTTGGCCACACGGCTTTCAATATATTGGCATCGGCAATTAAAAACCCAAAATCGGTTGACCACTACTTCTTCATATGCCAGGGCAGCATATTGTTCCATTTCTGTGTGTTGTCTATTTGTTTGAATAATAATAAATGGTGGTAAAACTAAAGGAATATTGGAAACTTTATTGTTTTGTTGCTTAATTGTGTTGCTAAGGTTGTAAAAGCTATGCTTTGATATTATGGTTGAGATGTGCTTGAATTTCACATACTCTTTGTGTGGTTTTTTTATACATTCGGGCTGGTTTTGAACAATTATTAGGCTGGAAAACACATTTCCACGTGACTTTGTGATCAGCTTGGATCAGGTAGACTTGACAGAGTCATGATGCCCAGTCGTTTGGTGTGTGATGCCCAGTTTTTGTCTGTAGCAATTTTTTAATTTGTTTAGTATTTCAGTACTGATTCAATATTTACAAGGTTAAAAAAAAAAAAAAAAAACATTAGTGCGACTTATTCTTAAAAATTGTGTATTTCTGGTTTAATCAGAATTTGTACTTCAGACCTTTGTTTTGTTGGATAAGAAAAACTATCTACATACAATGTCATAGGGATGTCCTAATACCGTTTTTTGGAGAACAAGTATGAGTACCGATATTTCCTTTTTAATACTCACCAATAAATATACCTGTTTTTTCTCTCTCTGAATTCCATATTTATTTAAATTTTTTCATCAAAATGGGGTCTAAATAGACTAATTAATTAAAAATGTATTACTTTAAATTTTGCAAGGTAATATTGTGTTTTTATTTTATCAAATGAAGCGCTTTAAGAACCTCACAGCACAATCCAAAATACAACATTGGAGTTATATAACTCCAATGTTGTATTTTGGATTGTGCTAAAATGTTGATGGTTGTGTATGCAGCAAGCTGCGAGTCACACACTGTTCCTCTCATCTCTGAGCGATTGCTGTCGGATCTACTGCGCATATCAGCGGCTTTCTCCCTTCTCTGCAAGGCAGTGCAGTTTGCCCCTGGGTGCTTCGACAGCGCAACTAAAAGAGTTGATTTTCTCTAAAAGTTTTATTTAGCTAAAAGAGCAATAACACAGCTGGCGTTGAATGTCCTTTTCAGGACGTGTCTTTATAAAGATGCCTTTCTGCTACTGTGTAGTTCCTGGATGCGGTAGAGTGCTCTCCGCTTTTGACAGACACAGGCGCTGTCTAGTGTGTCTGGGCTGCGATCACACCGAGGCAGCGTTTGTGGATGGCTCATGTTCTCACTGCGAGAACACGACCATGGCAAAGTTGCGGTCGCGGCTTTCCTTCAACAAACGTGCTGCAGGAACTGCGCTCAGCGACTGACCTTGCCCTCAGGGCCATGAAGGTCACAGCGCGGTCACTCGGGCAGGCAATGGCCACTCTTGTGGTTCAGGAACGACATCTGTGGCTGAACCTGGTCGAGATGCACGAAGTGGACAAGACACACTTCCTCGACGCGCAGGTCTCCCAGTTCGGCCTTTTCGGCGACACCGTCGAGGACTTCGCCCAGCAGTTCCCCGCGGTGAAAAAGCAGACGGAGGCCATCTCACACATCCTGCCCCATCGCAGACCTGCCGCCACGTGCCATGCCCCGTCTGCTCGCCGAGGGTGTCCTCCTGCGGCTAAGAAACATGCAGCTCTGCCTCAACCCAGGCCCAGCTCTCAGCCCCTGCGTCGAGCGCCCCACAGGAAGCACACACCCCCATCTAATGGACCCCTTCGAGGACCCGGAAGGCTCCAAACGGTCCTGAGACGCCCGACCCAGAGACCAAGACGTTCGCTTCGGAGCTGGTAAGAAGACCACTCCGTCCCCCGGTGGAGGGCCGGGAGGAGAATCCTTTGTTGAATTAATTTAATTTGCCATTTAAATAATTTAATTTAAATAAGCCGTTCTCACGGCACTCTGCCGCCACACCTCAACAGTCCCGGCATGCTGGACACGGACCGTTCACCTTCAGCCTCATGATTGTTCCTCGGCCGGCTGGTTCTGACGAGTCAAGAGGACGCCTCTACGGGACCTCCTCCTCAGTCACTAACCCGCCCCCTGCCAGGTGTGCAGAGCAAGGGAAGTGCTTCGAGTCTTCTCTCAGCACCAGTCGCTGCGTGCCACTCACATCCCGGGAAACCTCAATGTGGTGGCGGACAAGCTATCATGACAACGCTTGCCCAGTGGAGAGTGAAGGCTTCACCCCCAGTCGGTTCAGCTGATTTGGGAATGGTTCGGCAAGGCTCAGGTAGACCTGTTCGCCTCCTGAGAGACCTCCCACTGCTCGCTCTGGTACGCCCAAACGGAGGCTCTCCTCGGGGCAGAAGTGCTGGCACACAGCTGGCCCACGGGGCTGCGCAAGTACGTATTTCCCCCAGTGAGCCTTCTTGCACAGGTGCTGTGCAATATCAGGGAGGATGAGGAACAAGTCACTCTAGTGGCTCCTTATTGGCCCACTCAGACTTGGTTCTTGGATCTCGTACTCCTCATGACAGCCCCCTCCCTGGCGAATGAGGAAGGACCTTCTTTCTCAGGGACGGGGGACACTCTGGCATCTGCACCAAGACCTCGGGAACCTCCACGTCTGGCCCCTGGACGGGATGCGGAAGATCTAGCTGGTCTACCACCTGCCGTCGTAGACACTATCAACCAAGCCAGAGCCCCCTCTACCTGACAACTTTACGCCCTGAAGTGGCGCTTGTTCGCGAATTGGTGTTCTTCCCGGGCTGAAGACCCATCAAAAGGGTCGGGGACCTGCAAGCGTTTTCTGTCAGCAACACCTGGCTGGAGTTCGGTCCGGCAGACGCTCATGTGATTCTAAGACCGCGACCGGGCTACGTGCCCAAGGTTCCTACCACGCCCTTCAGGGACCAGGTAGTGAACCTGCAAGTGCTGCCCCGGGAGGAGGCAAGCCCAGCACCTTCGTTGCTGTGTCCGGTACGTGCTTTGCGTACCTACTTGGACCGCACGCAGAGCTCTGGACATTCTGAGCAGCTCTTTGTCTGCTTTGGTGGACAGCGGAAAGGGAACGCTGTCTCCAAACAGAGGCTTTCCCACTGGGTAGTTGACACCATTACATTGGCCTATCACACCCAGGCCATTTTCTGCGGTACGGTCCCCTTGCGAGTGGACCCGCGTCTCCAAAATATTTTTTGTTGCAATTTTTGTACTCATATAACGCAACAGAGGGTGCTGAAGTCAACTGAAGTTTGATCACAAATCATAAGTGAAAATTGTCATTTTGGCCCTCCCTTCTACAAAATAATGGATTACTCCAGTAAATATTGATCCTTGGAATGTAATATTTTATCTTTCATCATCATTTATCTATTTATTACAAGTAAAAAGAATGATCAAAAACAAAATATTTGAACCAGGGACCTCTGGTTGAGCTGACACAGAATGACACCTTTACCATTTATGCTCAGGCATTTGAAAAGGCATGATCACTGTTAAAATCAACATGAGATGGCATCCGTAATCAATTTTACCTCGGTAATGTGACATATTTACAAGTGAAACAGGATACATGAGAAGAAAATGTAGACCAGGACTTTATTTTATCTATTGGAAATTGATTTGGATGTTGAGAAGTGGTCACTATATGATAGTTAACCTAAAAATTAAAATTTTGCCATAATTTACTCACACTTGTTGTTTCAAACCAGCAGGGTTGGGAGGGTTATATTCCCTATCTTATTAAATATATTCCACTACAGATTACAGAATGCATGCTGTAAAATGTAATTTGTAATGTATTCTGTTACATTACTCAGTAATGTATATAACTAAATACTTTGGATTACTTCGGAACACATGTTAAAAATACATTCTCTGAAAAACCTCAATATCTTATGCAGTGTTGTTTCTAAAACAAGATAAATCAAATTGATCATGTTGTAAGGATTTTTTACAGGAAAACAATACAAATAGTATTTGTCAAATTATATTATTATCAAGAGTATGATTAGGTCTTACTAGAAAAAAGTAATTATGATCCAACATGAATTTTCTTGATAAAAAAAATATGATCATGCCTGGTAACATGTGCATGTAAAATGGCTAGAAATAACATTTTAGCTTAGCGTAAAGCTGACAATTTACACAAGGTTTATTTATATTTGTTCTGCTCCAAACTTACTTGAAAATTCTCTGCTTGTGTGAATGTAACACATCATAAGAAAGTGTTTCACCGCTGTTTAAATGCAGTTTGGAGCGCATCATTTATATGTATAAATGTTTTCCATCTGAAAGGACTAAATATTAAATGAAACAAATGACAACAAAATGCGAAGTAATCTCTTCAGTAATCAATATTCTTTTGAATGTAACTGTATTCTAAATACCAATGATTTAAATTGTAACTGCAGTGGAATACAGTTACTTATATTTTGTATTTTAACCATGTAAATGTATTCCGTTACTCCCCAAATATGCAAACCCCAAATATGTCTTTCTTCCGTCAGACAGAAGAATGCGATGTAAGGCAGTAAGTATGCTTTTTGTACATACAATGCAAGTGAATGGTGACTAATGTGGTCATCTCCAAAAATGATGACAGAATTTGTATTACTGGGTTATTCAGTGGTATGATATGGACTCACTAATGCAGATCTTCTCTTTCATGGAGTCCAGGTCTTCTTTGAGGGCGATCTGCATCCATATGAGCCCTGCGCAGGCCATGACACATGCCGCCAGAATGATGAACACACAGAGTGGGTAACACAGGGAGCAGCACTGCACTGAACTCCTGCCATCATACAGGGACAAAACAACACATGATTTACAAAGCAAAAACTCACATCTAGTTACTTTTTTTCTTTACATTTACTGTAATGTATGTGTAGGGCTCGGCAGTTTTAATAAATGTAAACATAACAGGGAAGAAATTTGTTTTTTTTTAAATAGTTTTCTAGTCACTCGCAATAGTTTGCGTTTTACAATTAGTTTGCGTTTCCTCAACTATTTTGGGTTCACTAGCAATAAATGAACCATTGTTTTACAATAGTAATATTGTAGTAAACAAGACAGTAGTGACCATGGTTAAGTTTGTGGTTACTATCTTTTTACTATGAATACCATGGTTTAAGTAGGATTACTTTAAAACCATGGTTAATTTTCATAAATTTAACCATGGTTTTACAAAAGAAACCATAGTTGAACTATGGTGTTTGTAGAATTGTTTTTTTTTATTCAATATTGTTTTCGTTATTCTGTATTATTACTATGGTTTCACAACAAATACATATGGTTACAATACTGCTACTGTAGTAAAAACATGCTTCATTTAGTGCGAGGGAAGGCAAAACTTATTTCAGAAAATAAACTCCTTCCCTGCCCTTAGGGGTCTAGTTCAAATGTCAATGACATTTTGTATGTGTTGACAGGGTAGATTGGGACCGACAAGGAGACCGATCATCTCATAATAATAAGCATCTACGTTGTCTTTAATAACTAACTATTTCCACGCACTCTTGCATCAGTGTGTAAATGTTGAAACTCACTTTTCGAACAGTCCGGTTCTGCCGCTGCTGAAGTCCGGCTCCTCTGAACTCGATTCGGATTCGGAGTTGGGTGGTTCGGTTCGCAGTAATTTATGTCCACACGTCTGTTTGCTCTCCTTCCTGCTGCTGTCACTCAAACCAATGAGAGCATTCAGCTGCTTTCTTTTCTTCATCTTCTTCTGAGAGGTCATTGCTTTAGATCATACCAAACCCGAGTATTGATCCACCTTTACCGATGTACTAGTTTAGATGACCACCGATGTGGTCAATGTCTGTGTTCATGAGTCACGTTAACCGGGTTAGATTTAGCATCTATTAACAAGCTAAATAACAAACAAAAAACAAATAGCCTGTAAACTCTCGATTAAACGCTGGATTACCTATTTAGTCCCGGAAGGGTCGCTGTTTAACACATTTTAACTGATTAACGAAACAGCGTTTAATCCAGCAGTAGCTTTAGCTTGTGTTCAGTATTAAAATGGCGTTTAAATGTACGCATTAACGTTGCGACCGATTAAGGGCCAATCTACAACTTATCTATTTTATTATTTAGCAATAAAATTAATCACAACACATCTACGTTTATTATTCTGACGGTGGAAACGCTACTGAAGTAATTATCTACTTTCACTAAGCCGTTACACTCCCGTTTTAATCTAATGTAATCAAATAAACATGCAGATGAAAATAGCATGTACCCTACTGACATACATTATAGTTATACACATGGAATCAAAGCGAAACTGTCATTTGTAAAGCATGAACACGGTCAAGCTGATCCCAGCAGAAAGGTTTTCTCATTGGAGAAACACAAGAGGGTGTTTCATTGGACAGCAAGTGTCACCAGTTTACAATCACGTACTCCACCAGGTGGCGCTCTGTGGCTCAGAAAGGCCAATCTCCATAGAAGTTATGTGATAGGTGTGGGTTATTAGAAACAGATCAATATTTAAATTCACCATGAATTCAAAATGTACAGTTCTTATTGGATGTTGCTGTTTTATTTTAAACGATCCCTCTTAATCTTTAATCAAAAACAACAATCAGCAAACAAAATGGCACAGTAGGCTATGGGTCAAATCCATAGACCAGGGGGTCCCCAAACTTTTTTCTATAAGGGCCACATAATTTTTCCTTTCTATAATGGAGGGCCATAGTCTAACAGAAAATGGCATGGGCCGGAGTGATTTATTGTGGAGATTTTATTATGATTTTAAATGGATTTACAGTATTATGCCTCCTAATGCTAGATTAATTTATTATTTATGCACCATACATATCAAGTGATATATAGCCTATTAAAAGAGCATTATTACTATCGTAATGACATTTTTTCATATTCATTGCTATTGAAATCAAATTATTTACTTACTCATGCGTATTAGGCTAATCAGTGTGAACTATGGGCTTGTTTCTGGCTGGTGAGAAGTCCAATGTCAGATTCCTGTCACAGCCAGTCTCAAAGACTGATGCAAATGTTCATCAGTGAGTCTTGATCTCATCGGATTTTTCATCAGTTTCATGCGTGAAAAGGTTTGCTCACAGATATACGTGCTGCCAAAAAGTGTGGACATCTTCATTGCATTCCTTCTGATGTTTGGGTAGGTCTCGTTAGGGAGGGCAGTAAAGAATTCAATGAGACTGTTGGGCTTAAACGCGTCTTTCAGAACATCACAGTTCTGTAACTCAGCCAACTCAAACTGATAAGAAGGCAGGGCTTCGTCAATGTCAGCAGCAAAAAGGTTCTGAAAAAGGCGGATTTCTTTAGCGTGGACATGTAGCTCATGGAATCGCACATCAAACTCCGCCTTCAGCATTTCCAGCGCTTCCACTGACTTTTCAGCTGGGAATGGGACCACTGGTTTCTCAGCTGAGAGGCTTTGGGTAACAGGGAGATGGGTGAAGTCTTGCTTTTGCACTTGTCCCACAAGCAGTGCTAGTTTCACCTCAAATGCTCTTATATGTGACATGTATTGCACGTTGAGGCCATTCAACATTTCTGTCACATCTGTTAAAAAGGCGAGGTCCCATTTCCATTTTGTGTCGATCAGTTCTGGGACAGTTTTGCCCTTTGTCAGAATAAAAACATTGATTTCGGGTAGCAGCTCGTAAAAACACCTCAAAACTCTGCCCCGGCTTAACCATCGGGCTTCTGTGTGGTAAAGCACATCTCCGTGAGAAGACTCTAGCTCGGACAGAAAGACTTGGAACTGCCTGTGTTTAAGTCCGTTTGCTCTGATGAAGTTTATACATGACACCACCACTTTCATAATCGATTCCCACTTCAGAACTTTGCAGGCAGTGTACTTGTAGCCTAAAGGGGGCATGAGACCTCTTTCCTCCATTTCTCTATTCATGCGTCCTATCAGTCCCCTTGACGCGCCAACCATACTAGGAGCTCCGTCAGTCGTGATGCTGGCCAGCTTAGACCAGTCTAGATCCAACTCTTCTATAAAATATCCTCCCCTGTTGTAGTACCTTTGAGACTTTTTAGGGCTGCCAGCTCCTCGGACACTTCAAAGTTTGAGCTAACTCCACGAAGAAAAATGAGCAGCTGTGCCGTGTCCTGCACGTCATTACTTTCAACCAGCGCTAATGCAAAAAAATCTAATTCTTTCATTTTTTCCTTCAGCTGGGCATATACATTATACCCCATTTCTTCAATTCGTCTGGTGATTGTACTTGCAGACAGACTCACCGCATTTAAGACGTCTTTCTTATCGGGGCACACCTCCTCCGCAACAGCATTCATACATTTCTTTACGAACTCACCATCACTGAATGGCCTACCGCAGGTTGCAATCAGTTTAGCTACCTGAAAGCTAGCTCGAATGGATGACTGGTTCAACTGGGTTTGCCGTACAAACATATTTTGCTGAGCAGATAGGTCACTTTTTAGCTTCGACACTTTGTCTGCTCTCATTTGGCCTTGTAAACTCGCATACTTGTCTCTGTGGCAGGTTTCATATTGTCGGCGCAGGTTGTATTCTTTGAACACGGAGACTGTTTCTTGACAGATGAGGCAAACAGCCATTTCTTTGCATTGAACAAAAAAATAATCACTTGTCCACTTTTGGTTAAATACCCTGCATTCTGAATCAACTTTTCTCTTTCCCAACCGTTTGGCCATTTTGTTGTCACTTTAAATTTTCTTGCTGGATCGCGTGCACCCGCTCGATCACGATGGAACGTTAATCCGGGTGAATCTAACAAATAATTTGGCTACTTTAATAATTATAACTAAGGGAAATTTTATTTTGAAAGCCAATATGTATTATCAAATACAAATATGATATGATTAAAACATATTTAAAATTAAATTGTAAAAATATTTCTCTGCATGGCATTGTTCAGAGGGCCGGTCCAAATGTGGGGGCGGGCCGTAGTTTGGGGACCCCTGCCATAGACTGTAAAAAAAGATGGACGACGCCCCTTCGCTCTTTTCCGTTGGTGAGAACTGAAGCCGCCAGTGTCCCGATATGGCGCTGACATCTTGGGACTTGAGTCTGCGCAGTTGCGATTTCGGGACCAGACCTGCGCAGTAGTGAGCAAGTAAAGCCGCCAAATCAATGCGCCGCCCTCACTCTCGCTGAATCAATCGCAAGCACACGCCCCTTCACTTTTGACTTTTGACTTATGACAGTGTGAAATGATTAATTATAGAAATTTAGATATTAAATTTAAAGCTCCAATCTCCTCAGTCCTCCGAAGATCCCGAAAAAAAGTCAGTTGGTGCTTCAGTGACTACTTCGCTCAGAGAACCTGTCAATCACAGCTGTCAATCATGATGTCACAGCACCGTTTTTATAGCATCAAATAACTAACTAAAAACAAACTTATTTTGAAAACAAACACTTGAAATTACATCAACGTGATAGAAACTACAGTAAATGACAGAAACTATCTTTGGAAAAAAGATATGTGAAGTGTAATTTAATTGTTTAGTTGGTCTCACGTCCTGTTGAATAACATGGGGAGGTGGGGTTTATAACCTATACTAGGACCAGTCACCGGGGGGCGATCGAGACGTTTTGGCTTCACTTTTGAGGGCTTGTGTGGCACGCTTGGTCAAATCCCACTGAGTTTTGCCACTGCCACAGGCAGCTCTCACTTGCCCCACCAGCGTTATTTTACCCCACCGGTACTCAGGTAGGTCCCGCCTCCTGCGTTCGCATTGGCTACTAAGAGCTGCTGACAAGTGGTCTGCGATTGGCCAGTTGAGAAGCCGTTAATATCGCCTTAGTAGGCTAACCCAGAGTCATATAAAGAGAGAGTTGCGACAACGGAAGTTCTAAATGCTTGATCGTCACGTGATTCACGTAGACTTCAGATAGTTCCAGGAAGTGCTTTTGCGGTCATTCCAAACTGTTAGAGTAGAGTGACAGAACTGCGATTTCTGGTAATTAGTAGTCAATAAATGCATTTATTTTATATATTTATGTAACACACCGACATATGTATGTAGCATGAGTATGTTGTTACAACGATGTTGTTTTTTAAAGATCAAATCAGCTAATATTTGAGGATTAGTGTTCGCTACCGTTATTTGCCTCAACTTATTTCAGGCTAGGGTTTCTGTTGCGTTTTTATGTTACCTCATGTTCATTGTTTTCACTAATCTCATGGTAACTAATGTCATATTTATGACTTTTCAGATAGTACAGAGACAGGCTGGTGACAGGTGATTTCCAGCTCGCACCGCACAATGGGTCAATGAACTATTAACTATTAGCAGCAGTTACGTAAATGTAAAATTTAGTGAAATGAAGCTTATTGTTTACAATTCTACAATTCTATATATAGTAATTTAATTATTTATGTATTATAAATATTATATATCTAATGTATAATTCTTACAATACTTATTCATATACACAATATATTCAGCTTTAAAACAACTTAAGCATACTCGTATATAAACTGCCGTTCAAAAGTAATATGGCTGAAAATTCAGCTTGGCATCACAGGAGTAAATTACATTTTAAAATACATTAAAATAGAAAACAGTTATTTTAAATTGTAATAATATATTACGATATTACTTTTTTTGTATTTTTATTCAAATAAATGCAATAACTATTTACAGCAATTCATGAATACATTTCTAATAAATTAAATAGCATGCCAAGCATTTTGTATGTGTCCTTTCTTTCATGTTGTCGTTGCATAGTCTTCACCATGGTTTGCTGTGCTGCATGGGGATGCTCCAATCGCTCAGAGAAAGGTGTGCGAATGTATGGCTTCCCCACTGACATGGAGGAGAAAAAAAATGGTTGGCTCAAGTCAGCAGGAGCAATCTAAATATAAATAAAAATTACAACAAAAAAATGTGTGAGGTATTTGCAAAGATTTTACAATTAATAGGGTGTTCGTTACTAACTTTATCCAGCTCCAATCCTTGCCTAATCTGTTAGTTATCCGATAACATCCCTTATCTCCTAATTTAATGAGTAATACTCAACTATAAGGTTTTAATTTACAAGTTATTTTTATTTAGATGTACTGATAATATACAGAATAAGATAATATTATTCTTTAAACGTCTCACCTTTTAAAAGTGCGTCGCAAACGGTTTGTTCTGATGCATCTCTACGGTGTTTGCTGCTACTTCCGGGAACTATTGAGAGGCTCCACGAGCCGCCATTGCTGTAAAAAAAAACGTTCCATTGGAGTCAATGGAGTTGTCGCAACTCTCTCTTTATATGGCTCTGGGCTAACCATAGTAAACAGAGGAATATCATACTGTATGATTGCAGAAAAACAACCAGCCATTAAATTCGAAGTTTAGTGCGAATTTTAAATGGTTAACATTAGACTAGACAAAAACTATCACATGCATTTAAATAAGATGTATACAGCTTTGTCGATTACTATTATAATAGGGGCGATGTTACATCGCAGCTTACAGTGAATGCACGTGAATGTGTTTTTACTCTCTTCTGTCCTAACAACTGATATAACTTTTTACGATACAGTATACTCTACACAGCTCAGCATGCAAAAGTTTACATAATTTGTAACTTTTTAATTAATCTGCAATTAGTCTTTAATAATTTAGAACGTTTAACTATAGGTCAAGTTTTTAAACTTAAATTAAATGATCAAGATGTGTGTTTGTGTAGCAAACTTAATATCAAGACATTAAGCGTCATGTAAATTACATGTTTATTAAAAAGAATATTATTTCAAATTAACAATTAGAACAAAGGTAGTTCACCCAAAATTCAAAACTCATAATTTCCTCACCCTCATGCCATTCCAGATGTGTATGACTTTCTTTCTTCTGCAGAACACAAATTAAGGGTTTTAGAAGAATATCTCAAATCTGTAGGTCTATACAATGCAAGTAAATGTTGACTAAAACGCAAAAGGTCCAAAAAGCGCATAAAGCTGGCATAAAAGTAATCCATAAGACTCCAGTGGTTTAATCCATGTCTTCAGAAGTAATATGATAGATGTGGGCGAGAAACAGATCAACATTTAAGTCCTTTTTTCCACTAAATTGAAAGTGAACATGTAGATTTACAGTAGAAAAAGGACTAAATATGTCTCTATTTCTAGGAATATGGTAAGAAATAATTGAAGTTTTTATATTTCTTAGCTTTCAGACAAGTGAGAAAAACACTGTCAACTATGAATTAAAATGTTTGTTTTCCAACCTTGCTGTCTTAAAATAAAAGCATCTGTCTAAATATATTATTCAATTAATTTAAGTTCTGCTTTAAATTGAATCAAATTACCTTGAAATATTTTCAGTTCCAACGGTGACTATGTGCATACCATCAATTCACTGTACTTAGCAATATTGCAGTCAGGACTTCGACAAAAATAACAAAACTTTACATTACTGCTGCCAAATCCTTTTTACTTCCCACCCAGAAAAATGGGTGATTCTGTAACTATAGGTCTGTTTATTTATTTTTCAGTATAAAAATAAAAAATTTCCATGCAGTCTTTTTTCTAAACTGAATTTCTTCACATTCCATCTCTATGTAATAATGTATTTCTTTTCCACAGCATTTTCAGAAAAGTCTGAAATAGTTAATTACAAAAAACACACACCCTTTCATGGCAAGTGGTGGTTTATTTTATATTCTTATATTTGCCATAGAGTGAAACCATGTGGGAGCCAGGCAAAATCATTTTGTGCAAAGGTAATAACTTTGAGCAATTTTGAATTTATGTTCTCTTATTTTACTTGGGATAAGAAGTTTGTGAGGATAAATCCATTAATTACTCATCTTAGAGTTTGGATAAAGAACACTCCATTTAGAGCACTCTCTAGATGAGCTTGTGTAATTTGAGAGAATTAGACAATATGCCACAGCATAAGTATGCTCTAAGCAAATATTTTATCTAGACGGGATACTTTTAACAAACTTATTAAAGTATTTTTTGGATACCGTTGTACCTTTCAAAGTAATAAAATCAGCAAATGAGAGAAATTTCCCTTGCTCATTGAAAAGATCAGAAATAAAAAGGTTATTTTGAGCCACCCAGTCTTTTATATATAATGATTTGTTGCTAGATAGTACATTCTCATTTTTCCTGATCATAGGTGCAATCTTCCAGGAATAAAAATACCTTTTCTATGAAAATTTGAGAGTTTGATGGGTAGTTTACTGAATTTAAAATTACAAGCCAATAAGAATGTAAGGTCACCACATTGCTCAAAAATCAGGTTTGGGATCCAAACCAGGGAAAATCACGGCCAGAAATACATTTCTTAATCCAATTAATTTTTAACACCTGGTTGATTGTTTGAAAATCTAAAGCATTAAGACCACTTCTTATAACTTCTTATCAAAGTTTTCCTTTGAACATGTTCTGTTTTATTTTTTACAAATAAAACAGAACAGCAAAGAGTCAATAGACTTTTTAATTTTTTAATTAATATATAGTGAGAGAGCAGGGTATACTAAACGTGATATACATTGTTATTTATACATTTGTCAGATGCTTTTATCCAAAGCAGTACACTTATTACAGGGACAATCCCCCCGGAGCAACCTGGAGTTAAGTGCCTTGCTCAAGGACACAATGGTGGTGGCTGTGGGGATCGAACCAGTGACCTTCTGATTAACAGCCCACTACTCCACATATACCCTCAGCGTTATATAAGAGAACTCTTCCATAGACTGTTAAGTCTCTATGCAGCCAGCAATTTAGTATGTTTTTGGTGTTGTTCAATTTTGTTTGAAAATATTTGAGAAGCCGATCAGAGCCTGATTTAAGATATCTAACACACTGATTGAGGTTTTTACTGAATCGTGCACATACATAATTTAACTTTTCCTGCGATTCACTACCAACCCAGAAGCCTTCGAAAAAAGGTTGAAATTGTGTTAAGACAATTGGAACTTGTGACTCATCTTGCTAGTTGACTGATTATCAGTGTGTTTTCTCCAATATTTATACCTTCAATGGCTGAGTTTTTAATGTATAAGCTAAGAAGTTCAGCAGTAATGTTGTTGGAGGTATGCCTACATTTAAAAAAAAAAAAACTGATTGGATGTTAGATATAATATTATCTAAACAAGGTTTGAGTTTATTTGAATATAGAGCTGCTAATAATTTATTATCTGAGTTCAAAAGCATGATCGGGCGCCAATTGACTAAGTATTTACAATATTTATTATGTATGGGAAAAAGTGAAATGAGACCCTGGTTCATTGATTCTGCCAATTCACATTCACAGCACATTCTTTGAGTGCTTCATAAAGAAGTTCCTTAATAGAGTCCCAGAAGACTTTAAAGAATTCAAAAGGTAGGCCATCTATCTGGAGATTTGTCGTTTGGTGTTCTTTTCACTACATTATAAAGATCTTCCATAGTAAAAGGTTTCTCACTGAGCTCCCAGTTGTAATAACTAATCGTGGGAATCACAGATTGAATCTTATTAAAGAAAAGGGTAGAAGCTTGAGGGTCAAATGAAAAGGTATATCATTTTTGATAAAACTCAAAAACATGAGAGGATTTCAGACTAGAGTCATGAGACATATTATTAATATATAGAGATACATTTTTTTTATTTTTTCCATGTTTCTTCTCTAGGCCAAACAAAATATGAAGAATTTTTCTCTCCGAACTCAAGCCATTTCGCTCTCGATCTGATAAACGCACCCCTTGCTTTTTCTCGATATATGTCATCCAGTTTATCTTGTAAAACATAAAGGGATTCTTGTAAACATCATAAAGAATAGGATTCTTCAAGATCTCAGTCATAATTTCTATTCGATTTTAAAATTCCTTATTTTTTTCAGGCATTTACATTTTTCCAAATTTAATGGAGAATTTTCTGCACTCATATTTAAATTGCTCCCATTTAGCGATAGCCGAGATATCTGTAATCTTCTATATTTCCTGACAATACATTTCAGATAGTAGAAAGGAGCAGTTTAATTTCAAGTAGCCAGTGTTCTCTTTTTCCTTTGCCCTCTAATATCAAACAAAACAATGTCAATGACTGTATGATCTGTTAAAGGTGAGGGTGAACTATCTAAAAAAGCCAGGTGTTCGGGAGTCTGAAATCAGCCATAGGTCTGTTCTAGATTTTTGAAAGAAATCTGATTTAAACCAGGTGTACATGGAACTACAGGGGTATACATATCTATGTGAATTGATCAAGTTCACGCTATGACAGAATTTTCCTACGAGGGGGTTTGTACTATCAGAACCTAGGTGGATATCGGTCGGCAACAAAGTCTGGTGCCTCATTAAAATCCCCACCAATTAATACAAAAGCAGAGGGATATTTAGCCTTAATATGAATTATTCTAGAAATTATTTCATCATATAAAGTTACATTTAGTCATGATTGAATTCCACTATTAAGTAAAACAGAGAGCCCACTTGAAGAGCTAGACACATGACTGAACCAAACAGTGCTCCCCCACTGGTTACACCAGAGCTTTTCATCACCAACACATGATTAATTATAAAGACTAAATAAAATCGACAAATAAAACAGCAATAATAATAAATAAAACAATAAAAGTCAAAATAACTACTGACTAAATCATGAATGCCCAGTTAAATATGACCAGAGAAAACTGGAGGAAATATAATAATAATAATAATATATATATTTTGAGTCGAGGATTGGCGCTACCAGACTTTGGACCGAGCCAATGTGCGAAGTTGATCATATCCTTCATGATGGCAGACTTTTTTCTCTCACCTTTTTCTACCAAATATGTAATGCCCAATTCCCAATTGCGGAGGACGAATCTCAGTTTTTCTTATCATGTTGCTTGTTGAGCGTGTTACCGTGGAGACATAGTGTGTGGTAGCTTCACACAATTCTCCTGGGCATCCATGCACAACTCACCACGTGCCCCAATGAGAGCGAACCACATTATAGTGACCACGAGGAGGTTACCCCATGTGACTCTACCCTCCCTAGCAATTGGGCCACATTGGTTGCTTAGGAGACCTGGCTGGAGTCACTCAGAATGCCCTGGATTCAAACTTGCGACTCCAGGGGTGGTAGTCAGCGTCTTTACTCGCTGAGCTACCCAGGCCCCCAAATAGTTACAATTTCATCATATTTACAAATGCGCATGTGTCTGTACTGTCTATACACTACTATTTAAAGGTGCAGTATGTAAGATTCAGAAATCCATGTTTTTAAAGACACCTGTGGCTGTTAAGTGAACTGCAGCCAGCTATCTGTTGCTCGTGCACACACACTCCATAAGGACGCTAGTGAGACCACTCAGACCACTCAGCACTTTGTTGTTGAATGCTGAGCTGTAGTCTACAAACAGCACTCACACATATGTGTTCCTTTTTTCCAGGAGGGAGAGAGCAGTGTGTATTGTAGATGCAATGGCATCATCAGTTGAGCAGTTGTTGCGGTAGGCAAACTGCAATGGGTCCAGAGAGGTGGGCAGCACAGAGCAGATGTGATCTCTGATTAACCTCTCAAAGCATTTGGTGATAATGGGGGTCAGAGCAATAGGACGCCAGTCATTTAGGCAGGTGATTTTGGCTCGCTTCGGTACAGGCACAATGGTTGACGTTTTGAAGCATGTGAGGACTACAGACAGGGAGAGGGACAGGTTGAAAATGTCCGTAAAAACACCAGCCAGTTGGTTCGCGAACGCTCTGATGACGCGGCCCAGAATGCCATCTGGACCCACAGATTTACGGATGTTCACCCGTCCGAAGGATCGGGTTACATCCGCGACAGAGAGTGAACCAACCTCTGTAGCATTGGCCGCGAGTGCTCTCTCCGCGAGAGTGGTGTTATTGTCCTCGAAACGAGCATACAATGTATTAAGCTCATCCGGGGGAGAGGCAGCGGTGTTCAGGGTTGAGTTTTTATTCCCTTTGTAGTCAGTGATGATGTTAATTCCCTGCCACATACTTCTAGAAGCAGAACTGAAGAGTGGTCTGATTTGCCAAATGGTGGGCGGGGGAGGGATGTGTAGCTATCCTGGAAAGGAGAATAGCAATGGTCCAAAACCCGGTCCCCTCGTGTATCTAAGCTGATGTGTTGGTGGTATTTTGGTGCGATTGTTTTAAAATTGGCTTTGTTAAAGTCCCAGTAACAATGAGCGCGGCCTCAGGGTGCTTGGTTTCCTGCTCACTTATGCTCCCATACAGTTCCTTGAGTGCCCGGTCTGTGTCGGCTGGTGGGGGGGATGTACACAGCTGTGATAATGACCGCTGTGAATTCCCTCGGTAGCCAGAATGGTCGACACAGATGGCTGAGTCTGGAATCTCCGCAGACAACCAGGTTTCTGTAAGGCAGATAACGCAGCAATCCCTCGTCTCTCATTGGAAAGAGATCCGCGCTCTCAGCTCACAGAGCTTGTTGTCCAGAGACTGAACATTTGCCAGTAGTATACTTGGTAGCGGGGGTCGATTTGCGCAACGTCTTACTCTGATGAGTACGTCTTTTCCTTCTGCGTTTCCGCGGCCGGGCAGCCCAGACAAAGGGCTCCGCTGGCGTGTTTGTAAACAGCGGGTCGGCATTGAGGAATTTGAAGTCCGGTTTTCATTGTGTGTAATTGCAGAACCAATGTCCAAAAGCGTTTGTCTGTCGTATACAATAAGGCAGACAACATCCAAGACAAAAAACATAAACAAATCAAACGATAAACCGCAGTGTTTTGTCGGAGCTCTCAACACAGCAGCCATACTCGGTGCCATCTTGAGTCCAGTTTTTCACATGCTTTGCAGTTATATATGCTTACCTGTCCAATAAGAAGAATGCCAATTCAGGGTCTGATTTGATCCCCTAAACCGAATGAAGGTTTGATAATTTTATACTATCAAATTGCTTGAAATAAGAAAGGGGGACATCTACAGGGAGAGACAGTAGCAGGTAGTTGAATTTTGGAATAAAATTCATTTTAATAACATTAATCTTCCCAATCATTGCTAAATGTAATGAAGCCCACCAGCCCACATTGCTCGAAAACCTTTTTATTAAGGGGTCAAAATAAACTCTAACTAAATCACACAAATTTGCTGGAAATAAGATGCCCAAATACTTAATGCCCTGCTTGGGCCACTGGACCAGTACACTGTCAGAGCCAAAGCTTCGTATTTAGACCAATTGTCTCTGTAACCTGAGAATTTAGAAAAATAATAAATAATTCTGTGGAGGTAAGGTGTAGATCTAGTGGGGTCGGATATGAATAATAAAATATAATCTGTATAAAGCAAAAATTTTTGTGCAATACCCCCCGCCACCACTCCTGGAAAATAATCTTCCTTTCTTATCACGGTTGCTAATGGTTCCAGGGCAAGACAGAACAATAAGGGGGAAAGAGGGAAACCGGCAGAGTAAAATAATCTGAAATAAATCCATTCGCTACCGTGTGTCTATAAAGTAACATAATCCATCCCAAAAAAATATTCCCGAACTCTATATTTCCAAAACCTTAAAAAGATAATCCCATTCTACCATATCGAATGCCTTTTCGGCATCAAGTGAGATGGCAGCGACCAGAGTCTGATCATTCACCACTGACCACGTGATTTTGATGAAACGCCTAATGTTATCAGAAAAACAAACCCCACCTGATCTATATGTATAAGAGATATCATAGCTTTTCTTAATTGGTTAGCCAAATTTTTTTTACTATATTTTTACGTCTAGCTGGATCAGGGGAAATTGGACGGGTAACTCTTACATTCGCTTGGATCTATGTCCTTTTTAAGAATTAGACTGATCCGGGCTTGCGTCATGGTTGGCGGAAGCTTTTCATTCTTTAATGTTTCCATATAAACTTCTAACAAAAGTGGAGCCAGTACTGTAGCCAGGGCCGGACTGGGACACAATTCCAGGCCGGGAAATCCTACACCCATCCAGGCCATCCTATGCACCCAAATAAAATTTAGAAACACGGACAACTTTGTTCCCCCCCCCCCCAAATTACATTTATTTCACAGAATGACCATAACATAAAAACATAAACAACCAACCTAGAAGTAAAGCAGTCCTAATATCAAATGGGTCTGCACATAACGTACATACAAGCATTTACTCTAGAAGTCCAAAGCTGTTTCTACCTCTCTTCTTCTCAGTGGCGGTTCTAGAAAAATTTTACTAGGGGGGCCAAGGAGGGGCCAGTGTTTAACCAGAGGGGCACATAAAAATGGCAACAAATGATATTTTAAGATTATAAACTTTATTTTACTTTAAAATCATATAAACATTTATTTTGTACAGGAGTGAGTGGAGGTGCAAAAGAGGTAGGGACATAAAAAATGAAAAATACAGTACAGACTTTGCATGTACTGAAAACCCTGCATCTCTCATAGTTGCTTTTTTTTGGATGGATGAAGATTATACCAGTTTGGCCTGAAGCTCCGTCTTCTGTCCCCCATCAAAGTGGTTGGGAATGTATTCAAGTTGGGTACATCATTCTTGGACTTGCTGATATCTGTAGAAAGATGTACAGTAAACTACAACATTTATTTACATATGCATGTACAGGTGAAACTCGAAAAATTAGAATATCCTGCAAAAGTTATAATTTTGATGATTATGACTTACAGCTTATGAAAACCCCAAATTCAAAATCTCAGAAAATTAGAATATTACATGAAATCAATAAAAAAAAAAAAAGGATTTCTAATACAGAAATGTCAGCCCTCTGAAAAGTATAATCATGCATATGTATATAGTTATATATACTAAATATATTAGTTTCACCTTTTAATTTGAATTACTGACATACATGAACTTTTGCACAATATTCAAATTTTTCGAGTTTCACCTGTATATCTGCATGTATTTCAAAAAGTAGGCCAAGTATTTACTTAATAAAAGAAACATTAGAGACATATTGACACAAAAAATAAGTTACAGTAGAAAGCACCATTTAAGGACACATGTAGGATGAAATTATAATTGCACTGCTTTGCAAATAGTAAGAACCTTCTTCATCACAAACCTGATGGTGCAGTACTTGATCCACATGGATCAAATTTCTGTCCCTCTGGCTGTTCCTCTCTCTGTCCCTGTATGTTTTCTTCCTCCTCACCCTCTTCTTCATCCTCCTCACCCTCTAGAATTTCCCCACTCTGTGTCAGAGCCCTCACTTTCACCCTCTCTCCAACCTCCACTGACTCCTCTGGCACTCCCTCTTCCTGCTCCTCAACTCTCTCAATGCCTTGATTTGTTTCTCTTACTTTTTTGTTTACTGGGGCAAAAAAGGACGCTATGTCTCTTCCTCGTTTCATGATAACTATTAGAAGAAGAAAAAAAACGTAGGGGCATGCATTACACTTACGAGACACTTACATCACTTATGAGATTAAATCGTTTAGCTTCAACTCTTGCAACAGGAGAAATCGTATAGCTCCTCTCTCCAAGAGTAGTTGCTGAGCTCTCATTCACCGAGCAGCACCGCAGACAGTGTTTGGGTGCGCCACTCTAATTTACCCATGTAGAACGTTGCGTCACATTAGTTCCGCTTTTGGCGCTCTCGTGTAAAATCATAATAAATTCATATTATTTTATTTGGTCAGCACGGGGGGGGGCACAGGGGTGGCCAGGGACATGTCTACAGAGGCACGGGCCTCCCTAGGCCCCCGTGTAGAACCGCCACTGCTTCTTCTCACTCATAAGTGTATATAAACTGCAGAAGAGAGGTTAAACAAAAATGTTAGCTTAGTAGGTCAGCAGGTTGCTGTTTTGGGCTTTGCTGTGGATGGTAGCGGAAAAAATTGTCTAAATCCTTAGGCTGTGGCCGCGCAAAATAATTAAAAGCTTTCTCTTGAACGGTACCCTCACTTCCCTTTTGCTTCTCTTCATTTTCCCTAATATCGCTCTGTCTCTCCCTTCCACCAGGATCATCAGCCTCATACACTAAGTAAAGAGGAGTGTTATTGGAAATTTAAACTAAAACAATACCATAAATATATATATATGTATGTATGTATGTATGTAGTTATAAAGTGTGTGTATTTTTCTTGTACCTGTCTCTTCTCCACCTGTCACTTCTTCTGGCCTCGTGTTACAAACAGAACTGTCCAACTCTCCACCTTGGTGCAAAACAACCACCTTATTGTAATTTGTTTGCCCAGAATTTACATTTATTTTAGTAAAAATCAAAGTATTATATTTATGACAAAATGTTGTTGTTTTTATCTTAAAACTACTTAAATATCCAACATTTAGCAAAACTATATTTCATACAATATGTAAATTGTTTTCTTTTCTTATTTTGCTTCTACCTGTCATCTCACTCCCTGGCTGAATCTGATGTGTGATCATTGCACCACAGCTAGTGCTAGGTTGGCTGTCTCCACCTTCATTTGATGAAAAAAAAAAAAGGAAATTTGTATTACCTTATTAGATGTATGCATCATCTTTCATGTCAAATTCTTACATTTGATCAATAAATTCAGTTATAATAATAAGACACTATAGGGCTATTACCCATCAAATAAAAAAATGTGCACTGCAATTACAACTGCAATAAAAAATGTTATGAGACTGATGTTTTAAATAAATGTTTGAATATAAAAAAAATGCAATACTTAAACATTAAACTAAACCGCCAATAGGTGGAGGCAAGTGACCGTCTTAATTAGTGAGTCATTCATACAAAAGAGTCGTTCAAAACGCTGAATCATTCAGTAACAAAACACCGCGCTGCTGTAGCTTTCCTTTGGAACTATTTTAGTCAGTGAAATAGAACAAAAACAGTTAATATGGTTTGTGTCTAAAATGTAAGTAACTTAATAATAAATATTAACTACGCTACTTGTTTATTGAACAATAAATTCAATGTAACATTTTCAATCGTGATAATATTCAGCAAAACAGCTCCCTTAGTTGTGTTATGTTAAACTAAATCATATGTTATAAATAAAAAAACAACAATTAGAATTTTTACCTCAGTACATTTCTTCTGTGAGTTTTCTGTGTGCACTCATTTGTTTTGATTTCTTCACGAATGTAACGTTAGATAGGCGCTACCGCTTACATTTGCTAGCAGTTCAATACTGAGTTAACGAAGAAAAAAGTACAGTATTTACAGATGAAACTGACCTGCACTTGAAGCCCTAAACAGGTCAGTAATTTTGCAACATTTTGCTGCTTCTTCTTGGAGTGCTTTCTTTTTTTTTGTCCTTTCCCTCTCTGCTCCACCTGGCCGTTTTCTCTCCATCATCGGGTGCTGCTCGCATTTTCTGTTTAACCGTTTGTCTGAGGCGTAAAGTCGAATCGTAGCCTTGCCAGTCAAGACTAACAGATTCATGATTGTATTTTTTTTATTGTTATTAATATTAATAATAATTTTATTGAATGCCGAATTCAAAAATGATCACTGGTAAAGGTAGTAATATAAAATAATAATAATAAAAAAAAAAAAATTTCAAAACGCTGGCTGTCAGCAGGCCAACTTAGTTGCCAGGCCAGCGGGAATTGTCCCGGTACTCCCGATGGCCAGTCCGGGCCTGACTGTAGCATAAGATCTAAAATATTCAGCAGCAAAGCTGTCTGGCCCCGGAGACTTGCCTGTAGGCTGGGACTTAATTACCTCGCCAAGCACCTCCAAGTTTATCTCAGAATCAAGAGAATTTTTTTGCTCAGTCGTTAGTTGAGAGAGATCTAATGAAGAAACACAATATCATATTTCTTATGTTTATCCCTTTTTTGGGATGCTCCACCCATTCACATTCCTCAATCCACTCATATTAACGTTTGACATTTTGACATATTAGAAAAAATGTATTGTGTGTCAAAACATTTAGGTTACTTGTAACCCGCCTAAAAAGGGGTTAACCAGTAAATTGTATTTAATTATTATCATTATTTACCCATATGTTACGTTATGAGAAATGGGGGTTTTATTTTGAAAAATACATTTTATTTTGTGGGAAACCGGAAGTAGCGCGCTAAAAATACTTCCGTTGAATAACACTGTTCAAATCAGATGGAGCGCTGCTTCTTCGGGTTCTCCCACGAGTTGGAAAGAAAACTGAAAAAAAAGGTATGAAAACCTGTCTGTTTTGATGACAGTTAAATATGATTTAGTTTGTTATGTAAACGCTTGTATACTTTGTTTTAGAAGTTGGAGAGCCATCCAGAAAATCGCTTTTATCTGTCCTGGCTTCTCATACTGAAAATCCTCTCTTGGTAAGCTAATGTGTTCAATGATTTTGTATGGAAAAAAACCACGAGGTGGCTATGCTAGCTCCAAGGAGTGGTTATTCAAATATTTCAGTTGTATTGAAGGGATATAACATGATAAAATACATTTATTTCATGGTTTAAGGAGAAATGTAAACTAGTTGGCGTGCATTACAAAAATATGCTTTTGTGACATTTTACCTTGTGATATGTGACTAAAGGTTAAGTTACATACAGGAGAATATAAAATATCATTTTAAGGTCATTAAAGTGGTTAAATAAGCAAATACTGTAATTTGGATAAATGGTTTTCAATTAAAAAACTGTATTTCAATCATTTTGATTCAAAATCTATAAAATTCTATGTAAAAAGGGAGAAAAATGTACAGCAGAGAGAAAAGGTTCATTAGTACAATGTGTTCCTATGATTACATTTCATTGTAACGACATAAGGTTAAAATGGTATATTCTGACTATAATAGTTAAAATAGCTATTGGTTCTTCATGTGAACTATGTTATGATATTTTCGAACAGTAATATATTGTTGTACAACACTTCAAGAACTAGTTAATATCATAGATATTGGACTGAACCTGTTTTATATACAGGTCAGATCTTTTTCATGAGGCGAGCAGAAGTTCCGGATGATCCAGTCCTCGAATCATACCAAGTGAACCATTGATCCATAGATGGCGAGCCTTCCCAATGAGCCGTGAACCCCCACCACAGCATTCCGGAAGCCTGTGGTAGGATTGTGTCAGTCCACCAAACTGGCACCAATGAGATTGTTCCTTTCGACTATTTACCCTTGACTTTGACTATTCCCCTTTGACTAACTGACTCGAACTCTGGATTGAACTCTGGAATTCCTAAGGATGATTTCCAAGGAACATTTTCAAAAAGGACACTTTATTTTATTATATGCTACATTTATTTTGGGCCCATAGCTAGTGTGCACAAAAATTGTTGTGAAGTGTTGAAATATTTTGTTGAACTAAAAGTTTACACATTTCAAACGTTACCTTGGTGTTGCTTGGTTATTACTGTACTTATCAGCTCCTACGAACCTAGGGTGTACATACTCTGAAGTGGGTTACATACTATTGTAACCTCCGTTCCCTGATGGAGGGAACGAGATGTTGTGTCGAGTGAAGCGACACTAGGGGACTTTCTTGAAGGCCTCAGTTGCTCTCTGAACTTGAGGAAAGGCCAATGAGAGTTTGGCAGACAGAATTTGCATGTCCCTCCCCTGGACATACGGGTATAAAGGGAGGGAATTATGCCTCTGTTCATTCAAGTTTTGCACTGAGGAGCTGAGAATAAGGTTCGGACATAGCAGTGGCTCGGTTCAGCGTCGTTGCTAGGGGGACACAACGTCTTGTTCCCTCCATCAGGGAATGGAGGTTACAATAGTAACCTAGATGTTCCCCGTCTGTCTCTCACTTCAGTGTTGTGTCGTTGAACCCTGTAAGTGCGCTGCTAATGCAGGTGCGGGCAGGCAGTTGTGTGCAAAAGCGTCAGGCTGCATGTACCCTTCCCCAACGCCCCATAAAATGCCCAATAAAGTTTTTAGGCTCCCGGCACACCGAAGGGGGGAACAAATCGACGTACCAAGCATGGGAGCAGGCCAAGCCAGCTGCCCCTTTTCTCCCTCTATGTTTCTCGCATAGTTAAAGCGCGGCCCAATCAATCCATCGCCAGCCGGGTCATACTCAATCCCGTGGAAAGAAGGAGCAGGTGAGGCTCTCTCACCTCGAGCTCGGGCGGAAGTCAACGAGCGTGCGGGGGCGGTTCGTGGGGATCTACCTGGCGAAACTGAGCCTGCTGCATCCCCAAATCGATCCATCGCCAGCCGGGTCATACTCAATCCCGTGGAAAGAAGGAGCAAAGTGGGGGGTGGCTGGAGTGGCGTTCCTCTTTAAGAAGGAAAGCCATGACCGCAGAGTTGCCATGGTTAGGTTCTTGCTGTGAGAACACAAACCATCCATAAACGCCACCTCAGTGTGATCGCGGCCCAGACAAACGAGGCAGCGTCTGTGACCGTCAGGAGCAGAGAGAAATTTACTGCATCCAGGAACTACATGGGACAGAAGGGCATCTTTATAAAGACACATCCTGAAAAGGACATTCAACGCCAGCTGTGTGTTGCTTTTAAGAGAAAATAAACTCTTTTAAGAGAATACTCTCTTTTAGCAGTGCTGACGAAGCACCCAGGGGCAAAGCTGCACTGCCGTGCAGAGAAGGAGAAAGCCCCTGATATGCACTGTAGATCCAATAGCATAAGCTCTGCAGAGGTGAGTGGAACAGTAAGTGATCTCAGCTCGCTGATTGAAAAACCGCTCGGCTCCGAAAAAGAAATGTGAATGAACATAGGCATGATTCCCTCCCTTTATACCAGTATGTCTGGGGGAGGAACATGCAAATTCTCTCTGTCAAATTCTCATTCAGAGGTAACCGAGGCCTTCAAGAAAGTCGCCTAGTGTCCCTTCACTCGACACAATATCGAAGTGAGCGACAGACAGGGAAATAAAATTATAACGACCACTTTCCAACATTAGTGTAACAAACGCTGAACAAAAAATACAGAAAAAAGAAAAACGTGCTCTTAACCCCACGCATGACACCGCCAACCCAAGTCAATCCCTCTAAACTGAAACAGTCCATGTATGTCTATGAGAGCCCCCATGACAACTTGCCATCAGATTGCTCAAGTCTGGTGATTCTATAAAAATTTTGTGAGACAGAATTACAAAACAGAAAATTAGGTATAAAACAAACTCCAGCCAATAGGTGGAACCAGCACATAAAGAAACAAAGATGGTGCTCAGTTTCCTTGAACAGTCAAGTGAATGTTCAGAGAGTCAGGCCCACTCAGCTGCATAGAGTATATCACACACTGACTAACTCATTCCATTGACTTTATGAAGGAGATCGCTTGCTGTGGGCATGTAAATATTTTGTGGCCATCCTTAGTATCTATTCTCAATTTGGCCGAGAACATCAGTGCAAAAGGGACCTTCCGTTAATGTAAGAGATTCTTGCATTCCTTGAATCGATTGCATTTCTCTCTTGTCGAATTCGCAAAGTCTGGTAAAAAGAAAATGTTGTGGTTCTTCCAAGAAAGCCTTCCTTTACACCTCGCCTCACGTAACACGAGATCTTTATCGGATGATCTCAGAAATTTGCCCAGAATTGATTGGGGCCTGTCTCACTCTGCGGATCTCCAAGCCGAAACTCTGTTAGCTCGCTTAATTTCCAGCTTATGGCCTGTAATGTCGAGCAGACACAGGAAGAGCCCATCTAGGAATTGCATCATATCTCTGCCTTCTTCGTCCTCAGGAATTCCAACAATTTGGACGTTGTTTCATCAGTTACAATTATCAATGTCTTCCAACTTTTCCCAAACACACTCCAAGTCTGTCTTAGTCACTATCGTAGTCACTAGCAGCTAATTCCCTTTCCGATGACTCCAGATAATCGATCCGTTTCTCAACATCCAACACTCTTGTAACCATCACAGTGAATTTCATCTCCATGGCAGTGATCAATTGCCATATTACAGCAAGATCCTCCAAGTCAGTAACGACCTTTGTCAGCATCACTGACATGCTCGACATTGGATGCTGAATCTCTTTCTCCACACTGGCCAAATTGAGTCCCGGGCATTCGGCCTGTTGCTCAGGGGCTTCAGCTTGATTATGTAAGTGTCTTTTAATGTCTCCAGAGCCCAAGGATTTTGAATTCTTTGACAAATTGTCTTCCTAGAACAGTTAAGACCCCATTTTATTTACTTGTAAACTGTAATTTATTTTTCCTTTATTATGCATCCCCTCATTGTATTATTTAATTATTTTTTCTTATGTTCTATTTGCGAACTGTAGACCCAAATCAAATATGCCTTACAGAATTTCCCTTTGAATTTACTGAATAAACTTGGGAGAAAATATTGTGTCAACACTGCATTAAATAGGCTACATCAAAATAATTAATCGTGACAATTCTTATGATTTTAAAATGTTATTTATTGCCATAATGACATGAACTGATCATGATACAAACAACTGCAACACACTGACTTTGAGCTGTAATAAAAAAAGACTAGTAATTGTCACTTGTGAACAAGTGCTGAGCCTAGTAGTGGTCACGTGACAAATAAATGAAGACTCAGATCAGAAGACCCATTCGGGAGGTGAACTAATTAATTATATTTCCAGTACAGAGCCCACGCGGCTCTCACCTGACAAATGAATGAAAGACTCGTACCAGAAGACAGACTCAGGAGGTGAACTAATCAATTCTGTTCCCTATAGAGACTATGCGGCTGTCACGTGACAAATTAACGAAATTACTTGAATAACATTTCTTTAATTTTTCTGAACGAGACTCAAAGATCCAATCAGTAAAAAGATCTGATCATACCATCACTAGAACGCAGCATAAGTGTCTCTGCCTCGTCTCCTCCATGTTTTGCGTTCACTATAAAAATCCTTGTCTAAACTTTCACAGGACCGCAGACAGCACACATAGACTACATCACAGCTAGAATTTAATCTTCACCCTGTGTTCTTTGAACACTAACTGTGACACATCGAGAGGGAGACGCAACTAACTGTGATGCATCGAGAGGAAGAGGCAAAGAATGGTGTCGAGTCAAGTGAGAGCTGCCTGAGGTGGTGGCAGGTCCAGAGCTGAAAAGCTGTGAGCACTCAAAATTTAGCTCAGGTGCATCGTGTTTCCACTGATCATCCTTGAGATGTTTCTACAACTTGATTGGAGTCCACCTGTGGTAAATTCAGTTGAATGGACATGATTTGGAAAGGCACACACCTGTCTATAAAAGGTCCCACAGTTAACAGTGCATGTCAGAGCACAAACCAAGCCGTGAATTCCAAGGAATTGTGTGTAGACCTCCGAGACAGGATTGTATCGAGGCACAGATCTGGGGAAGGGTACAAAAAAAATCTCTGCAGCATTGAAGGTCCCAATGAGCACAGTGGCCTCCATCCATAAATGGAAGAAGTTTGGAACCAGCAGGACTCTTCCTAGAGCTGGCCGCCCAGCCCAACTGAGTGATTGGGGGAGAAGGGCCTTAGTCAGGGAGGTGACCAAGAAACCGATGGTCACTCTGACAGAGCTCCAGCGTTTCTCTGTGGCGAGAGGAGAACCTTCCAGAAGAACAACCATCTCTGCAGCACTCCACCAGTCAGGCCTGTATGGTAGAGTTGCCAGACGGAAGCCACTCCTAGGTAAAAGGCACATGACAGCCCACCTGGTGTTTGCCAAAAGGCACCTGAAGGACTCTCAGACCATGAGAAACAAAATTCTCTGGTCTGATGAAACAAAGATTGAACTCTGGCTTGAATGGCAAGTGTCATGTCTGGAGGAAACCAGGCACTGCTCATCACCTGGCCAATACCATCCCTACAGTGAAGCATGGTGGTGGCAGCATCACGCTGTGGGGATGTTTTTCAGTGGCAGGAACTGGGAAACTAGTCAGGACCGAGGGAAAGGTGAATGCAGCACTGTACAGAGACATCCTTGATGAAAACCTACTCCAAAGCGCTCTGGACCTCATACTGGACCTCTTCCAACAAAACGTGGGAAAAGTGAAGCGCTGTGAATACTTTCCGGATGCACTGTATACACTCACAATAACAACAAAACCTTGTGCTTTTGTAAATGAAAGAAAATAAAATGGGTGAGCTTTCAGCAGTCTCTATGTTCACAAGCATATTTCTGAAACGCGTCACAAAAATGAACTGAAACTCTGCGATACTTATCACATTAATGTGAAACATATGTCTAAAGAAAGCTTAAAATGTCTACTTTAAAGTAAAATAATTAAAATTTAAAACAAATATTCTCCTGCAATATAATGTGTATGAAACAAAGTGATGTCAGTTTCCTGGCTCAGCTAATTATCCCTAATATGATCACACCCACGGGCAGAGGGCGCTATTCATACGGTAATGTGCTGAGGCGATCAATGCAAATGGTAAATGCCCCTGACTGTGCCTTAAAAACATCAAGCTCAATTAACTTTTCTGGACGTTTAGAAGATTGCACGATACACAGGTGAGGAAATGCCTGGATAGTGAAGAAGAGTTAACATTTTCCTCAGAAGAAGAGCGGGACTCCGATGAATGTTTGTATTTTGAAGAGAGACTTGATCAAGCTAAGGATACAATTTCGGAGGAGTAAGTCATTTAGTTTTACTTGCATATTAGTTGACATGCTTTTTCATATAGACATGTACATATTTTACTAGTGGGACTGTTTCCAGACTTGCCAGCCAGGATTCAGAGTATTAAAATTTGAAATATGTCCTAATAGGCAAGTTTTAGTTACATTTAAATGCTGTTTCGGCTAAAGCAGGCATTTAAGTTGTATGCTGTATGATCTAAATATGATATAAAAATAATATGAATGTTTAGATTATATTTTAACTAATGTTTATGCTGCCTCATTATCATCAATGAAGATTGTGCTTGCAAATATCTGTTCAGGTGTAAATGTGTCAAATGTGATGTAAATATGCAAATATTATAAAATCACCATATTATAATGATTTCTGAAGGATCATGTGACACTGAAGACTGCAGTAATGATGCGGAAAATTCAGCTTTGATCACAAATAGCATTTTTCAATATATTCAAATAGAAAACGGTTCTTTTTAAATTGTAAAAAGAATTCACAATATCACTTTTTACTGTATAACTACTTTCACTGTATTACTTTTGGATCAAATCAATGCAGCCTTGGTGAGCAGAAGAGACTTCTTTTAAATGGTAGTGTAGGTCTAAAATTAAGGAAAATCTTTATGTAAAGAAAATGTATAGTCAGATTACTACTTTTAACTTAAAACTTGATTTTGATCATTAAGTCTCCTCACAATCATTCACTTTCTGTCACATTCCTCATTGATAGGCCCAGGGGAGGGGTCTTTGTCTTCTCATGTGTGAATTACAATATTCATGATAATTCACGCCTCCTCGTATTTGACCTTTCTAACACTAAAAGTGTCTTACAAAAGTTAAATTACTATATTGTTTGTGATCAGGATGGTTTTCACATCATTTTGTAGCAAAAATTCTAGGCTACAAGATCTAGTTCTCAAAAGTCTTGTGGACAAATGTTTAGTATGTGTTATATGGCCTTATTTCAATTATTACATTTTTAATTTTTTTTTTTAATCCATGCATAAACTTTATTTTCTCAAAAATACAAACATGTACACACATGTTGCTCACATATTATTGTAGCCCAGTTTGTGCTGAATACATTGTTATCAGACTTTAGACATTAATATGTTTTTAAGCAACTGTAAAAGCACAAATGTCAATGCATGTCAAAATGTTCTCCAGGGCCCAAAACAACATCAGACCCCAGAGGGTTAAATACACACAATTAAATATTTTCACACTTTTCGCATATTTGGCAAAATAACAGCTTGATTGGAAATTATGGCCAATAAAACTATTCTGCTCAGAACTTATATATACCTTGATTTTTCTTTGTTTTCCTCAAACATCACTTGTCTCATGTTTTATTTCAAGCATGCATTTCTCTGACGCTTTTGTCCAGTTGGTTAAAAAGTACACTAACTTTTGAACAATCTTTATTAGGGGAAAATTTTTTGGTGTGGTGGAAATGACACCACAACTGTTGTAAGATTTTAAAAATGGCAAAGAATCCTGAAATAATTTAAATGGTTTGTTTATTAAACATGTAGTAATTAATATTTTTATTAATGGATTTTCATAGTTTAATACTAGAAGTCTGAAACATGCCATGAAATTACCTGAAGTTATATACAAACAGAATTTGGTGTAAGGAACACTATTACTCAGGAAATATTTATTCACTGTAGCGACAACATGGATTACAGGGTATTATTGTTCATTGGGAATTTCAGTGGCCATTTCTATTCAGCACTATTTCACAATATTCTGCATAGGGATGCACCGAAATTTCGGCCGCCGAAAATTTTCGGCCGAAAATGGCACTTTCAGCACTTTCGGTTTTCGGCCGAAAGAGAAAAAAGGCCGAAAATATGAGCCGAAAATATATACCTCCTCGCCCCGCCCCTCAGTGCTCAGATTTCAATCTGGATCGATCTAGCCCTTATCACAGCGCTACTAAACAAAGGCCGATCATGTCAGCGGTGTGGAAATTCTTCAAAGTTTCTGATAAGGACATCAAATTTGCTATCTGCAGTGTTTATTCAGCAGAACTTTCAAGATATATATATATACAGAATACAGCAAGAGATTCTACAGGAAATTGTCACAACTAGCGCAGCTACACCACAACTTGAGACGTATTTATCTGAACTACTCCAGAAGCGACAATCCCCTTGACTACGGGCGCATAAACAAACACCGCTTTCCTTTGCTTGCGCGGATTGCGCACAGGTATTTATCTGCCCCACGCACTAGCACAGAGAGTGAGAGACTGTTCAGTGCAGCATCTCATGTTCTTGATGAGCTTTCTGACAGGAGAGACGGTCAGAACGTTTAGCAACTTTTGTTCTTGAAGAGAAACCTGTCACTTGTACATTTACATTTATTCATTTGGCAGATGCTTTTATCCAAAGCGACTTACAAAAGAGCGAAGAACATCAGCGAATCATCTTAGGGAGACAGTGGTACAAAAAGTGCCATATTACAAAGTTTCACTATCATCATAATAGTATACAAAACAGATTTAAGTGCAACAAGAAATGTAAATATATATATATATATATATATATATATATATATATATATATATATATATATATATATTTTTTTTTTGTACTTGTACTTAAATAGAAAGCGGTCCAATATGATGTGTATAGCAATTACATTACACTTGTTCTTCACTTGAGGATACATCTGTCGTTTACTGTTGAGGTTGGATTTAGTTCAATTACTACTGTTTTGCACTGTTGTTTTGCACAATCATTTTCACTTAAAGTGTACATACGTTTACATAAACAGAATACAGCACTGATCTATATATATAATTATATATTATAGTTATATATAGATCAGTGGAATAGAGGCCCTCTGCCATTCTGTGTTCTGCCTGTTGTTTTAATTAAAATTACTGTTGCATATTTAAACTTTTTGAAAGATGTCAGCTAAGTTCATTTCTTGACTCTTGTTTTGCATATAATAGTTTTCTAAAACTTTACATTATTTGGATAATTGTTAATAAAATCTGTAAAATTTGATTTTTACAGAACTGAAAGAAGAAGAATATTTAATATAGTTTTAATATATTTTTTGTCCAATTTTGTTGTGCTACTTTCAATAAAAGTGTGATTTATTTTATTGGTTTGTAGTTTTTCAATTCAGATGAATTAAATTCATGAAATTAATGAAAAGGTTTTAATACAATTATACACAACATTTTTTTTTTTTTTTTTTAAATAGGTAAAAATTTCGATTTCGGTTTTCGGCCAAGTGCATCCTGGATTTTCCGTTTCGGTTTCGGCCCAGAATTTTCATTTCGGTGCATCCCTAATTCTGCATGAGCATATCTTGCCAACTTTGTACAAATAGTGTAAGATATACAATTCAGACAAACAATCAGGACATGAGTGTGTTCAGTCATTCACACGCCTCAAGACAATACTCAGAAAATCAATCATATTTTCTATTTGGGGAAAGATCATAATTAGTTCAGTTATTTATTTATTTTAAGTTGCTATAGTTTATTGGTAAAAAGTTTTGAAAACATATAATTTATTCTTTGCAAGCCTACAATTTACCATTGGTTTACATTATATTACAACCCTAATTGCAAGCTTGCCCATTATAGCAGACAGATGTGTAACCCTCTCAATTATAAGTCAATTATAAGTATGAAAACACTGATATGAAAAACCAATGCTTTATATAGAATTAATTAGTTTAGTAAAACTGTGAATTCAAATGCACAATTCAGAAATAATAATAGTAGAAGGGTTGGCACTTAGTTCCTGGATGCGGTAGAGTGCTCTCCGCTTCAGACGGCCACAGCCACAGCCCCCGATCCCTTTCTTCCCAGAGGTGCATGATGAGCTGACGACTGCATGGAGAGCACCCCTCTGCACTCATCACAAAGCCCCTTGCTCATCTGCTCTCACTACCCTCGACAGCGGAGCGGCCCATGGGTACACAGCGATTCCCCAGGTGGATAGGGCGGTTGCGATCCACCTATGCCCTGTGCTCCCCTCCAAGTCCTGTAGGACAACGTCATCATTGGCCGCCAAAGCCTACAATGCCACCGAACAGGCCGCTTCCGCCCTGCATGCCATGACCCTCCTGCAAGTCCACCAGGCCAAGGCACTCAAAGATCTGCACGAGAGTAGTCCTGATCCTGACATGCTGCAGGAACTGCGCTCAGCGACCGACCTCAACCTTAGGGCCAGGAAGGCCACAGCGCAGTCACTCTTGCTGGCGATGACCACACTTGTGGTTCAGGAACGCCATCTGTGGCTGAACTTGGTCGAGATGCGCGAGACGGACAAGACACGCTTCCTCCCAGTTCGGCCTCTTTGGCGACACCGTCGAGGACTTTGCCCAGCAGTTCCCTGCAGTGACAAAGCAGACGGAGGCGATCTTACACATCCTGCCCCGCCGCAGACCTGCCGCCACTGGCCAAGCCCCGTCTGCTCGCCGAGGGCGTCCTCCTGCGGCTAAAAAACTTCCAGCTCTGCCTCAACCTGGGCCCAGCTCTCAGCCCCCGCGTCGAGTGCCCCACAGGAAGCGCACGCCCCCCCGTCTCACTGACCCCCTCGAGGACCCGGAAGGCTCCCAGGTGCTCCTGAGATGATCGACCCAGAGACCAAGACGTTCGCTCCGGAGCTGGTAAGCAGACCACTCCATCCCCCGGTGGAGGGCCGGGAGGAGAATCCTTGTTTGAATTTATTTCATTTGCCACATTTCCTTTGTCTCTGGGTCACCTGACCTGCAAATGCCGTTCTCACGGCACTCTGCCACCACACCTCAACAGTCCCAGCATGCTGGACGCAGACCCACAAAGGTGTGCAGTCAGGTCAGTGCTCTCATTTCTGCAGGAGAGGTTGGAGGGGAGGCTGTCCCAGTCCACTTTGAAGGTGTATGTAGCGGCTATCGGAGCCCACCATGACGCAGAAGACGGCATGTCTTTGGGTAAGCACGACTTGATTATCAGGTTCCTAAGAGGTGCCTGGAGGTTAAATCCCTCCCGGCCAAGCCTGTTCCCCTCCTGGGATCTCTCAGTGGTCCTCTCGGGGCTTCAGAGACCCCCCTTTGAGCCGCTAGAATCAGTTGGACTCAGGGCCCTCTCCCTAAAGACGGTCCTGCTGATTGCGCTCACCTCCATCAAGAGGGTTGGGGACCTGCAAGCGTTCTCTGTCAGCAACACTTGCCTGGAGTTCGGTCCGGCAGACATATGTGTGATCCTAGCTGGGCAACGTGCCCAAGGTTCCTACCACGCCCTTCAGAGACCAGGTAGTGAACCTGCAAGCACTGCCCCGGGAGGAGGCAGACCCATCCCCTTAGTTGCTGTGTCCGGTACGTGCTTTGCATCCCTACATGGACCAAACGCAGAGCTTTAGACGTTCTGAGCAGCTCGTTGTCTGTTTGGTGGACAGCGGAAAGGGAACTCTGTCTCCAAACAGAGGCTCTCCAACTGGGTGGTGGACACCATTTCATTGGCCTATCGCACCCAGGCCATGCCCCCCCATTGCGGGTCCGAGCACACTCAACAAGGAGTGTTGCATCCTCATGGGCACTGGCCAGAGGCACCTCCCTGGCAGACATATGCAGAGCAGCGGGATGGGCAACACCTAATACATTTTACAATCTCAGGATAAAGTCAGTTTCGTCCCGTGTTTTCTCAGGTCTGAGCCAGTAGAACTCGGTAACACGCGGATGGACTGACCGGGTGGATCGCTTGCACCTAGCGCCCTTTCCCTCGGTTGAGGTAAAAAAATAAATAAATTCTCCCAGGTGATCCCACTCACTCGGCTCCCTGGATGACTCCTCCCTAGCCCTCTGGGTCCGCAATTCAGTGGAGGAATTTGCCGACCCAATCCATTGCTGGTACTCAAATCTACCCTGTACTGGAATAGGTGCTCCACATTTTCCGTGGTACGGTCCCCTTACGAGCGGACCCGCATCTCCCTTGGCCAGTTCCCACTGCCCCCCGGTCGCCGTGTCTGTAGCAACTCCTCCCTCCGAAGAGGCAGGATCTACCACCGCACCACTTCCCACATGTGACCTAAAAGCCCATGTGGTGTATGTCACCACTCTTACCTCCCCCTCTCTGGGCAGGTGTGGTCTCTGCAGGGTCTTTTCCCCCTGAAAGAATAGGAAACTGGGTAAGACCTCCTTCCCCGATGCGTGTAAGGACCCCAGCCGTTGACTCTATGCGAGAAACATAGAGAGAAAAGAGGCCCGGCTAGGCTCAGCCCGTTCCCAGGTTGGCAAGCATCACCTTGTTCCCCTATCTAGGGTAACTATAAGGATTCCGACGACTTTATGGGGCATTGGGGAAGGATACATGCAGTCTGATACAGCTGGTCATTTTGGCACATCAAGTACCTGCCCGCTCCTGTGTCAGCAATACACGTACACGGCTCAGCGCATGGTGTGATTTAAATTGGACCCCTAGTGTCACTTCTTCGACACAACGTCGAAGTGAGCGACAGACGGGGAATGTCTAGGTTACGGATGTAACCTCCGTTCCCTTATGGAGAACCTCCCGGCCACGTCGCTGACGTCGCTGTTGTGGCCAGACCATTTCCGGCTCCTCAGAAAAATCCTGAATGAAACAGACGTATTTAACAGACAATAAAAAAAGTATTATGGAGGCCACTGTGCTCATGGGAACCTTCAATGCAACATAATTTTTTTGTAGCCTTCCCCAGATCTTGCCTTGACATAATCCTATCTCTAAGCTCTGCAGGCAGTTCCTTTGACCTCATGGCTTATTTTTTTATCTGATATGCATTTTCAGCTGTTGTACCTTATATAGACAGGTGTGTGCCTTTTCAAATCATGTCCACTTAATTAAATTTGCCACAGGTGGACTCCAATCAAAGTGTAGAAACATCTTAAAGATGATTCAGAGAAATGTGATGCACCGGAGCTAAATTTCAAGTGTTATAGCAAAGGGCCTGAATACTTATCTCAGTGTGATATTTCAGTTTTTTCTTTTTAATAAAGTTACTACAAATCTGTTTTTTGTTAGTCATTATGGGGTACGAAGTGTAGACTGTATTTTACGAGATGGCTATATACAAGCAAAAATTAATTGGAACTTGGTTTCATGAAACAAATTAATAAAAACAAATCCAATCTCTGTATGTCTTGCCTCTGTTTGCTTACCTGTCCCTGGGTTTAATTCTGTACCCCACCATCTGGTGATATCTTGTCATCGGTTCTTCAGCCTTCTCATGATCATGCACTGCTGTGGTCATTTGCTGTGTGAAGTACAGTATGATTTCATTTAAACTTTAAAGTATCTGACAATATTAACACATACTAGCAACACTGGCTACTACATTGAAATATGTACTAATATCTCAATTAGCATCCACTTTAACACACAACATCTTGATGAAGAAGTAAATATACACATAGAGGTATTTACCTTCTGCATGTTGCGATATGTCCGTTACCCGTTGGTGAAACACTTAATTGGCATAATTACACGTCTCGTCGGTTTGTCCCATTTTTAGCCTGGGCTGCATGAATTAAGGGTATGAAAACAAAACGCAACTTTATGTTAGGTCGTTACAGAAAATCATAGGGAAAATGTTTTCTTACATTATATTGCCATATTTTTTCAAGATATAAAATAAGTTCACTTAACTTACGTGTTCAAACCGCTCCCATCTTTGTCATCCTTTGTGACCATATTCGTTTTTTTGTTCTCGGTTGACATCCAACAACTCAAATTCGCTCAAAATAAGAATTTATCAGGAAGATATAAAATAATCCAGTGGACTGTGACGACACACACACACACACAATCGGACGTATTTTCAAACCGGTGTGAGGTGCGAACAGTTCTCATTGGCTAGTTTCCAGCCAATAGCAATCATTTCAGCATGGTAACATATCAAGGGAAAGACGACTTGTTTTAAAAGAAATAAAATACATTTGTGTAATTACATTTATTTGTAGGCTGAGATCTCAATTTCTCAAATGGTGTTTTCTTTGAAGTGCATGAATGTAATAATGTATGGTAAAGTTATTAATACATGTATGCTTACACACACGCGCACACACTTGTTTCACTGTAATAGTGAAGACATCTCATAGACTTCCATTGATTTCATAGAAGACAAAATATATTTTATATCCCCTAACCTCACAGAAACCTAATCAGCATCCTAATCAGGAAATACCTGTAAAATAATGGTGTTTCTCTGTAGAACTTTTAGTACAATCACTTAATTGAAGGTGTTTGATCATTATAATTCAGGAAATGCCTGTAAAATAATGGCGTTTCTCCACAAACCCTTTAATGAAAACTGTAAATGTATTATTTTTGCACTATATTTTATTTAAATTTTATTATTTTTGTTTGGCAGCCAAAAATGGCCAGTCATTAGACCATTTTTCTTTTGTTTTTTTATACAGTGCATAAATCTAAGTCTAATAAGATTTACCTTAAAATTACAAAGAAAAACGTTAAATTGTTAGTATGGACATAAACCTTTATATAATGAGCTACATATTTAATTACAGATAATTATTGTAATTTTACATAAATCTGTCAGTAATTTTAGAAAACTGAAAAAATACAGTAAAATAATAGTAATTTTTCCATAAAATTTTTTGAAAAACATGTAATTTGTCATTAATGTCATACACCGTAAAATTCCAGTTGGGTTGCTAATTTACAGATAATGTCTGTAATTTTACAGAGTTTCGAATGTAAATTAAAAAAACGGTTATTTTCTGTAAAATTAGGTTTTTTTTTGTTACAGTGTATATGTGTGTGTAACACTATACCGATCTCTGCTTTAAGGCAGAGGGGCCAGACAGAAGCCTCTCCTTAGTGCAAGACACGCAAAAAAGTTGAAATTTAAAAGATTGAACTGTTTGGCCTCAATTCGAAGCATCATGTCTGGAGGAAACCAGGCACCGCTCATCACCTGTGCAATGTTTTCCCAACGGTGAATGCTGTGGCAGTGTTTTTCAGAGGCAGGGACTGGAGGACTGGTCAGGGTCTAAGGAAAGCTGAACACAGCAAAATACAGAGATATCCTTAATGTTCCAGAGCGCTCAGGTCCTCAGACTGGGCTGAAGGTTCATCTTCCAATAGGACAATGACCTCAAACACACAGCCAGGACAATGCAAGAGTGGCTTAGGGACAACTCTGTCAATATCCTTGAGTGCACCAGACAGAGCCCAGACTTGAACCCAACTGAACATCTCTGGAGAGACCTGAAAATAGTGAAGGGTGAGGGTCAAAATCCCTTGGCTCTTCAGATATATCAATACATATATATATATCCTTTTATATCAATATCTATCTATATTCTGTTGCTTAACTTCTTTAATAAAGTGATGAATTAACTATATGCATGATCACATAATCAATTCTATGTTCTTATGCAAAACTGAAATATACTTTGAATCATATGTGTGTTGGAATGTTAACTAGTGTCTTTTAAGGAACATTCCAGAGTCTCTCTCTCTGTCCTGCCCATAGTCTGAAGGTCCTTTGGGGATAAGCTTAGCTGTGATGAGAGGGGGCAGGGAGAATATTAAACATATGTTCGGTGTTTGATCGTTACTTTTCTATGATTAAGTATATGGTTTAAAGTCCTATGCAATACTACTTGAATAAGTAGAAGTGTAAATTTTCTCTTATTATTTCTTTCCTCTCCTTTGCCTGAGGGGTGAATATTTCTTATCTCACTGTTTTGGTTAAAATGACCTGATAAATGTGTGCTCTGGTTCCCTTGTGCGCAGAGAAACTCTGTCGTTCGTCAGTGTTTCGTGTGTGCGTATTGACCTTCTACCCAGGTTTTGAATCCAGGGAGACACAGCAGGCAGACTCGAAGACGCCCGAGACCATCTGCGAGGTCACTTCAGATGTAAATTTCGGGCCAGGATGACAATTGCGCTGATTAATGTTGATGTGCTATAGCTATCTATATGTTGTGACTTTATGCTCTGTTAGCCAATCAGGAGTGAAATAATAGAATGTACGTCCTTGCAAATGGTATAATTGACGTAAGATTTTGTGTAAGGTATGAGTTAGCTTTCGATCTCCTCGTGAGACTTTGCCGCTGGCTGTACCAATTTCACTGCAAACTATTCTTCAGTAAATTTTGGATTCTTTGATTGAACTTCTGACTCCTGGTGGTTTTCTTTCTCCATATCTGATCGGGTCATAACTGTTATACCCCTAACAGTTTGGTGGAGGATTTAGCGGGCAATCACTCCGTGGTGGCATCTCTGGCAAATCAGCAAACAAGGTAGGAAGTTTTTTTTTTTAATTGTTAGGGCTGTCTGACTGGAAGAGATTTTGAAGGGGAGCGGGAGAGCTTCACTCCGACGAGGCGTGTGAAGAGTAATTTAATTATACTATTGAGAGTATAAGAAGTCGCTGAGAGTGCTGTTTAAGTGGCAACAGCAAACAGCGCTGAGAGTGCTGTTTAAGTGGCAACAGCAAGTGGCGTGCTCTGTGAGGGGGCCCAGGTGGGCATGGGTGAAGCACCACCCCGGCAGAGTGCGTCCCTGGACGAGAGGTCCAGTGGCACGGTAAACCTGCTCAGTCTCTTCCAACTCAGATAGGGGTACCCCGAGCTTAGTGAATCAGGCAGTTAGGGATTCAGATATTAGTTATAAAATAAAATAAAATACAATAGGGATTGTTTTGCCAGGGATGCATCAGGAGCGGTCCCAAGTAAGTAAATAAATGGTGACCCGAATTGGTATGGATCAGTATATGTGACCAGGATGTTTGTGAAGAATACTTTGTGGTGAAATTGGTAGAAATCCAGTATTGTTGCTGCTATAGTTAATTTATCCGCGTAAAATATTTGCTGCTAAAATCTTTTCGGTAGTGATTTTCAACTGTGACCAAGAAAAATGACTGATAAAGGGAATTTTCTGAGTAGTTCTGACCGAAACGAGGAGGGCACACGCTGTAAACAGCTCTGCTCTGACGAGCTCAAATCAAAGAAATGTGCACAGCTCATTAAGAAAATGGTCAGTCAGGGGTTTGATTCTGATTGGAAGGTCATGCAGCAGATTGACTGGCTGCAGAACAAAAAAGACGCTGATAGGGCCAAATATCTATCCGTGTTTGCCTATTCATGGATTTGTAAACTGGGTGGTATACCTTTAAGCCATGAAAAGGCAATTCCAAATATGATGGACGGGATGGTCTAGTTTGATTGCCCAGCGTGATAGAGGGGCAAAAATTATTGGGCAGGAAGTCGGCTGTGATCTGTGTAGTTTGAGTAAGGGTTTCGAGGCTGTTTGTGAGAAGGCAGAAAATGCTGTGAAAAATGAGACAGTTCCCCGTGCTCCCTTGGCCCCCACCTTCTCTTCTCAGACTGCTCAGGCAGCTGCTGCTTTCAGCGCTGCTGATCAGACTGATAATCAGAACAATGGGCCATATGCTGAGGTGCGCGGATTGTTGAATGTGGCTGTTTCACGCCCCCACCTTATGACATTTCGAGATTCTTGCCGTGCAAGCAAAGCAGATTAAGCAAAAACCGGGGTCGGAAATCTTAACTTGTCCCCAGAGAAATATCTAAACCCATTGAGGCGGCATTCACGCCCCAATCCGACATCAGGCTTGGGGAGGATTGAATACTGAGATGGGTGCTGGCTGGGAGGATGGTCAATGGGTCAGACTCACAGCGGCTGAGAAAAACAGTTTGCTTGCAGGGTTGGAACCTTTTAAGTTGTATAACCCAAACAAAATTCTATGGGACAGGCTAGAGGCCGTTGCTAGGCAACAGAATCTGGGGATGGCAGATATACAGTCTTTGGTTGAGGGTTTGGTTCCCACCAGCAAATTAAGGGCGGTTCAGATTGCTCCCTTCCACCCCAGAGTCCCCACAGATTGGCCTGAGTTTTGTGAAGCTTACTCAGATTACAAGTTACGCGTGAAAGATATTTTGGGTCGGGGGTCTTTTCCCTGGACCAGTGTGACACAGATTAAACAGAGGGCTGGCGAAAACCCCTTAGAATACATTGAGCGCTTTCGCATAGCCTATGAAACGTACTGTGCTGCTGAACAGTGCCATTGACATCAGATATTGGGAGGATTTGCTTCGTCGGTGCTCTGTAAGCTGGAGCCGTTTGCAAACACGTGATGATGATGTTAATGTGGGTAAAGTATCTGCTGTGTCAGTTGAAGTGGAAATGAGTCCCCGCAATAACATAACATGCTATAATTGTGACGAGAGAGGTCATACCTCTAGAGATTGTACCAAGCCTGTTGCCAGATGCAGAAATTGTAACAGAGAGGGCCACATTGCTAGACATTGTCGTAGTGGTAAACAAAAAAAAAAAAATCACAGAAATGAGAAAAAGGAAGGTCCTAAAAATGATGTTTCTGTCAACAGTGATGCTCCGAAGCTTAACTCTCTGACTACAGCTGATAGGGGACGAATAGGGGTCAGCGGCCTCCAGTTCATGTAATTATGCAGACACCCGCCCATTCATACATGCGTTGTTAGGAGGCCGGCAATGCCTTATTTTGATTGACACGGGCGCGACTGTATCAATTACAGATCTCGAGCTTGAGATCACTTCTGAAACTTTGTATATAGAAGGTCTAAATGGCACAAATGTATATCATAAATCTGTTCCTATCCCTCTAACCATTTCTAACTCTGAAAAAGTCTATTGGACTGAATTTTGGGTTGGGAAAAATACTGTAGGGACTCTAATTGGTGTTGACATTCTGAAAGAACTCGAAGCTGATGTTTTGCTTTCTCAAGATAAGCTAGTGCTTGGCTGCAATGAAACAATTCGCTTATCTCAGAGTGGCCCCCACCATGAGCAGAGATGTGCAGTGGCTGAACCTGCTAGTCTAACTGAAACTCGCCCTGAGTGGAAGTTTATAATTTCCAAATTTCCTGACGTATGGGCAAAAGATAAATATGATTGTGGTTTAGCACAGATTCAGCCACTGAGCATCCCAGGTCCTTTGCATGAAGCCAGAAGACAATATCCTTTGAAAAATGAGGCTCGAGAGGGAGCTGACACTGTTGTTGATGAACGGGGGATTGTGATTCCCTGCTCCTCTCCCACTAACTCTCCCATGTGGCATGTCAAATGGATGGGAGCTGGCGTTTGACCATTGATTACACTTCTCTGAATTAAGTGTCTGAGAAAATGCACCCTCTGGTGGCCAACCCCGCAACTATCCTACATGAGATAGGATCTGAACATTGTCTTTTTACTGCTTTAGACATTTCTAACGGTTTTTGGACTTGTCCCCTAGCCAAGGAGGACCAAGGCAGATTTGCTTTCACCAGCAGGGGTCGCCAATGGACATGGAGTCGTTTGCCACAAGGTTTCTGCACCTCACCCACACTGTTTCATCAGGTACTAGCATCCTTCATCGATCCGGTAAGAAAACAAATTGAATATGACGGATCTGTTGTCCTACAATATGTGGATGACATTTTAATTGCTAGTCCAACCAAGTTCAAACATTTGACTGCTGTACAGACTGTTTTGAATGCCCTCCAAAACGGGGGATTCAAAGTGAACTTGAAGAAAGCACTGCCTGAAGTGACTTATTTGGGGCAAATTGTGGGTGTGCACGGCAGACGCATCACTCCTGAACGAGTTAAATCTATCATTGAACTTCCAAAACCAAACACGGTTACTGGTCTAAGGCAAGTAATGGGTCTTTTGAATTACTGCCGCCAGTATGTTTCTGAATACCCTGAACTTTCTAAACCACTCACAGAGGCGCTGAAAGGAGGAAAACCTGGATCAGAGCTGATCGACTGGACTGAGGAGATGGAGGAGGCATTTGTGAGTATCAAAGAAACTCTTGCTTCCTCCCCAGCATTACGTCATGCCGATGCCAGCAGGCCGTTCCATCTATGGACATGGGTGGGAACTCGATCCTATTCAGCGGCCCTGGGTCAAAGGGTTCCAGGAAGAAACTCCTATGGGATGGTAGGATATTATTCTGCTCCTATTCCTGTTTCAATGGCAGGACAGCATCCGTGCCTGTTGATATGCGACTGTGCAGAGTGGGCTGTAAAGATTACCGAGGACATTGTGACTCATCAGAAGGTGATACTGCACACTAGACACCAGATTCTGAAATGGTTAACAAACACTCATTTAGGCTCTATCTCTAATCAAAGACGAGCTAAATGGGAGGCCACTCTCTTGAGTAAAAATGTGGATATAAATATTGACATTGAAACTGCTATCAACCCTGCCTCCTTACTTCCAGAAGAAGGAACTGCACACAACTGTGCCCGACTGATCGAGACGGACAGCCAGAGCCCTCTTCAATCTGAACCACTTTCTGATGCCATGAAGTTGTTCGTGGATGGTTCCAGCTTTCATGAACAGGAAAACGCTTCACTGGCTGGGCTGTTGTAAATGAACATGGTGAAACTGTTGACTGTGGTTCTCTTTCAGGAGGAGGGGCTCAAGTGGCCGAGCTGGTCGCATTGACACGAGCATTGCAGTATGGCCAGGGGAAACGAGTCAATGTTTACACTGACAGCCGTTATGCATATGGTGCTGTTCATGACTTCGGCCCTGTGTGGAAACGCAGAGGATTTCTAACCACTGCCGGTCTGCCGATCTCTCATCAACAGCAGGTAAAAGAACTTATGAATGCCTGTGATCTTCCTGCAACAGGAGCAGTTATCAAAGTCACTGGACATGCAACGGACAATTCTCCTGAGGCCACAGGAAACCGAGCTGCTGACACAGCCGCCAGAGGCTGCAACACGGACTGAGACTTGCGTGAGTGTTATGGCTCTTGCTCCTCAGGAGAGTGAGACCCCCAGAGACCTTTTTAAACTCTATGATGAGGATGACCTTGAAGAGATAGAACAATGGACAAAATTAGGAGCTCAGAAAAATGCAGAAGGACTGTGGAAATTTAATGAGTGTTTTGTTTGTCCTGTTTCTGCTAGAACTGAACTAATGTCTTTGTATCATGGTTTGACACATGCAGGTCCTGAAAAACTACATGCAATGATTTCCAAAACCTGGTGGTGGCCCCGACTGAGGGCTTCTTGCAATGATTTTTGTAAGTGATGTCTAGTATGCCTTAAGGTTAATTCTTCTTCTAAGCTGAAAATTCCCTTAGGACATGCCCCTCGACCTCAAGCGCCGTGGACACACCTCCAAATTGATTTCATAGGTCCACTGCCCCCTAGTGGAGGTTTTACATACATTCTAATGATTGTTGATCTGTTTTCCAGATGGGTTGAGGCATTTCCACTGAGAAACTGCACCGCAGATGCAACCGCCAAGATTATGTTGAATGAAGTTTTCCCAAGATGGGGTTTGCCCTTACAAATTGATTCAGATCAGGGTACACATTTTACTGGGAAGGTGATGAAAAATGTCATGAAATTGATGGGGTGAGGCAACACTTTCACATTCCATTTAGGCCCCAATCTAGCGGATCTATTGAACGCACTAATCGTACGCTTAAAACTTCATTGAGAAAGAGATTGTTGGAGTGGGGGAAAGGGTGGCATGCGGCTGTCCCAGCGATTTTGTTAAGCATGAGAGCCAGCCCTAACAAGACTACACAGCTCAGCCCTTTTGAGGTAATGACAGGTCGCTACATGCGGCTGCCCTGGGATGCCCCTTGCAACATGAGGGACCATCCGGGCCTTTGAAAGACGCTTTACAAAATTATCTGAAAGCTTTGGATGACAGTCTGCGAGACACACGGGTTAGTGTTAGCACATGACAAGCAGATCGAGATAATGTTGAGCAAAAAGACATGCCTGCTTTGCCTGAAATAGGTGACAATGTAATGTTACAGCGGGAGATAGTTTCCCCCTTAGGTCCGAAATTTGATGGGCCTTATCAGGTGGTATTGACGACTAACACCTCTGTTCTACTGGACAGGGGGGTTTTGGGTACCGTATGGAGACATTGGTCACAGGTGAAACCACTTGAAAAGTGTAACAACTTACTACCTCGGGATCATTAAATGTCTGTCGTGTATGTTAAAATTCTAGAATCCTAGAACAAATGTTTTATCATTACAGATGGCTGAATCCGACGACATACTGAAGCTGCTAATTCTTCAAGAAGAAGTGCGTAGTGAGAGACGACTGAAAGTGAAACGAGCTTTCATCCGATTGGTACTTCCGCTCTCGTTGGTATTTTTAATTCTGATCGCTTTATCATTTTTGATGTGGATTCAAATTTCAATTTGGACAGGGAGATTCCATGCGTTTTCAACTCATTGGGATTGTGAGGAGATCGATAACCGTCCATCATGGGTACAATACCCATGTCTAAATTCAACTGAGGGTCTAAATTTAATTCCGACCATGTACCAAAAGGTAAATGATCGTTGTTATCGTCTGGACGGAAATGAGACAGTGACCTATTGGCTTGGTCACTCCCCAAATTATCCCGATACTACCCTCATTATGCAAAAAGGTCGGTGGATGAGGAGTGGAGGCGTTGACCTGTTTGAAGGAGATTTCAGTTCAATGAGCTGGATCCCTGACCACATAGCTCGTGAAAACTTGAGTGCATGCTCTATACGAATGGATAGATCGATATTTAAATATAATCGATATTTGTTAAAATCTAGAAAAGGTGAGAGTAGAGCAGAACGAAGGAGGCGTCAGGTAGCAGATGTGAATGACTCCCACATGATTTTAGGTGGAAAAGCAGTGAAACTTCCGTTATACCCAAGTGCTCCTGATCCTCGCCACATCATGTCATACTATCTTCCCAAAGCTAAGGACTTACGGTGCAGTCTGTGATAGGTTAGGACGGATAGATAAAACTGACAGGGACAAGTTCGATCTGAATGGCAGTAAAAATGGTTTGCCTGTTATTAATGCTTTGTCCCTCTCTTGGCCCAGGTACACTAGATTCGATGACCCTTGGAAGGAGACTGCACATGTTGAGCGTTGTTTAGGTAAAAAATTCAACAGTGGTTTGTTAAGATGTTTCCTCCTGGAGATGTTGATAAATGTAGAGAAATTTCTGAGAAGCTCACCGGTGTGAAGATGATGGAGATACCCTGGGAGGTGTGTAATGCTTCTTTTGTTAAGTCAGGTTACACTTGGGCTAGTTTTTCTGATGTGTTGCACCAGTATGAGTTTGCTAGGAACCTTGCTAACAGAACTGTTTTCAACATGGATCACTTGCATGATTACCTTGAAGATAAATGTTATAATCCTACATCGATGGCTTATAATGTGACAGCATGGATGCACTTGCAAGTGTTTAAACTGAATATTGAAATGACGTACACTCGAGCAAAGACTAGTCTGGTACCTTTAAAGTATGAGGAGCTGTTGTGGGACAATTATAAATCATTTCAGGTGAGGATGTGGCCTCAGTTGTCCGATGTAGCTATTGGAGATGAGTGGTTTGACAGGGCAAAACAATTTAGACAATTTCTGAGTCCAATTCCTTCAGTACAGGAAATCAGAGATCTAGAGTCTAAGACTCCAGAGGACTGTGCTAAACACAGGTTGACACACCCCATGGGTCCTGCATGGCGTCCAGTTGATAAGAGTAAGAAAGCTAACGAAGCAGAGCTGTCTCTTTGTGTTGCAGAGTTGAAGCAGAAGACTGAATATTTTCCTCGGTTGAAGGCGCAAACAGCTCAGCAGAAATTTATCACTGCATTTCTGGAACAGATAAAAACTAATGATCCATTTGCAGGTTATGAGTATTTGAATTCTGTATGGCTTAAATCTAAGGGCACTCCATGGTATACTGATTCGGAACCTCCGTCTGCTATAGCAGTAGCATTGGTTTTGGCTTTTTCGGTAGGAGCAATATTTACTGACATGACGGAAACAGTGGAGGAATATGTGGAGGAAGCTTGGGAGGAGTTTGTGGCTGCGTCAGAGGATTTGGTCATGAGAGCTGTTAAATATGTGTTATATGCTTTTGGAGCTCTTTTGGGAGTGGGTGTCCTCTGTCTGTGTGTGTGGATGTGTGTTCGTTTCTGTTTTTCTTATGTATGCAGGTCTGCTTGCAGTAACTTGAACCCTTCCGAGGAGGAGAACCGACTGAGAAAACTGACGACACGCTTGAAAGAGAAACTTAAGAAGGATAACATCCATGCCCTGTTGTGAGTGGAAGGTGGGAGAGCCTTCGCGTGGGGACTGGGAATTTTTAGTATCCAGCATGTCCGCAATGAGGCGAAGAGACAAGTGTGACCCTTCAGGGAAGCATGCGTTACCACTCCACCTTCCGTAGTGACCTCACTTGGTAGACCAGACGTGGCGGTATTGGACCCCACATTGGTCTAAAACGGGGGACTGAAGGGTGAGGGTCAAAATCCCTTGTCTCTTCAGATATATCAATACATATATATATATATATATATATATATCCTTTTATATCAATATCTATCTGTATTCTGTTGCTTAACTTCTTTAATAAAGTGATGAATTAACTATATGCATGATCACATAATCAATTCTATTTTCTTATGCATAACTGAAATATACTTTGAATCATATGTGTGTTGAATGCTAACTAGTCTCTTTTAGGAACATTCCAGAGTCTTTCGCTCTGTCCTGCACGTAGGCTGAAGGTCTTTTGGGGATAAGCTTATCTGTGATGCTCTCCAGCCTCTCAGGGGAGGGGGCCGAGAGAATGCGTTAAACATAGGATCCAGATGTATTCTGTGTTTGATTGTTACCTTTCCATGACTAATTATATGGTTTAAAGTCCTATGTAATAATACCTGAATAGTAGAAGTGTGATTTTCTCTTATTATTTCTTTAGGGAAGAAATGTATGTTATTTCTACCCCCCTCTCCTCTGCCCGAGGAGTGAATATTTTATCTCTCTGTTTTGGTTTAAATAGCCTGATAACGTTGTGCTCTGGCTCTCTTGTGCCCAGAGAAGAACTGTCGTTCGTCAGTGTTTTGTGTGTGCGTTTGACCTTCTACCCAGGTTTTGAACCCAGGGATGCACACCAGGCCGACTCGAAGACGCCCAGCGACCATCTGCGAGGTCACTTCAGATGTAAATCTCGGGCTCAGACGACAAGTGTGCTGATTAATGTTGATAGGCCGCATAGCTGTCTATATGTTGTGACTTTATGGTCTTTTAGCCAATCAGGAGTAAAATAATGGAATGTACGTCCTTGCAAATGGTATAATTGATGTAAGATTTTGTGTAAGGTACGAGTTGGCTTTCGATCTCCTCGTGAGACTTTGCCGCTGGCTCTACCAATTTCACTGCAGACTATACTTCAGTAAATTTTTGATTCTTTAATTGAACTTCTCGACTCCTGGTCTTCTTTCTCCATATCTGGTCCGGGTCACAACTGTTATACCCCTAACAGCAGTAATCTGGGGAAGATGTTCTGCAGCATCATCAACACAAGACTCATTCACTTCCTTACAAAGCACAATGTTCTGAGCAAAAGTCAGATTGGATTTTTACAAAATTTTAGAACATCAGACCATATCTTCACCCTACATACCCTGATTGACAAATACATCAACCAAAACAAAACCAAAATATTTGCTTGCTTCGTAGATTTCCAGAAGGCCTTTGATTCAATTTGGCATGAAGGCCTTCTTTCTAAACTTCTAGAATCAGGTATCAGGGGCAAAACATACAAAATTATAAAAACAATGTACTCAAACAATCAATGTGCAATTAAAATTGGCAATAAACAAACGCAGTTCTTCACTCAAGGGCGGGGTGTGAGACAGGGCTGCCCACTATCACCGACCCTCTTCAATATTTACATTAATGAATTGGCGAAAGTCCTAGAACAATCAGCAGCTCCTGGCCTCACACTACATGACTCCAGTATAAAGTTCCTGCTGTATGCAGATGATCTGGTCCTGCTGTCTCCAACAGAAGAGGGTCTACAGCAGAACCTGGACATCCTGCATCAGTTCTGTCAGACCTGGGCCCTGACCATTAACCCAACTAAAACCAAAGTACTAACATTCCAGAAAAGACACAGATGTCAGGGAAAGAGACACAATTTCACCCTTAGTACGACCAAAATTGATCATACCACAAACTACACATACCTTGGGCTGAAATTCAGTGCAAATGGAAACCTCACCTTGGCCGTGAATGAACTGAAAGAGAAAGAAGGGCTTTCTATGCCATCAAAAAATCTATTCAATTTGAAATACCAATCAGAATCTAGCTCAAAATATTCCAGTCAGTCATTGAACCAATTGCATTATATGGCAGTGAAGTTTGGGGTCCTCTCCTAAATCACCAATTTGACAAATGGGACAAAAATCCGATTGAAGCCCTGCATACAGAGTTCTGTAAGAGTATCCTGAGAGTACAGAGGAACACACCGAACAATGCATGCAGGGCAGAATTAGGCCAATACCCTCTATTAATCCACATTGAGAAACGAGCCATCACATTTTGGAAACATCTAAAACTGAGTGACCCCAACTCTTATCATTTTAAAGCCCTTAAAAACCATGAAATGAACGCTGAGAAGAGTCCCCTCATTCAGCTGGTCCTGAGGCTCCACAAACAGACTAACAATAATCAGCCTCAGGACACGGACACCCTCATCCACACAATCCGGCCCAACCAAATGATAAAAGCACAACAAGAGAATTACCTGACCTATTGGACTGAAACAACACAAAAACAAAGTAAACTGGAATGTTATTTGGCCCTAAATAGAGACTACACAAGCGCAATACCTAAGTACAGTGAAAGACTGTAAATTAAGAAGAAGGATGACGAGGTACAGACTGAGCAATCACACTCTGACTGTAGAGACGGGCAGATATAGACAAAACTGGCTGCCCAGAGAGAGAAACATCTGCCCGTACTGTGACCAGGGAGAAGTGGAGACAGAGCAACACTTCCTCACCAGCTGCCCCAACTATGAGGACATTAGAGGGAATTTTTACACTAAATTGAAATACTTTGCCCTAACTTCATCAAATTAGACAAAACACAATTTCAACATTTATTAGGTAAAAAAATAGATTGTATCATACTAGCAGCAAGATACATTGATAGTTGTCACAAAAAGAGAGTGTCGACGACTAATCAGTGATGCGCTCACACACACACACACACACACAACATTGTTCACAGATTTTTGAAATGTTCATAAACTGTTCTAATTATTATTTTTATTTTAATTTGTTACACTGTTAATTTGTACAATTAATTTAATTTGTACATTTAAATTTAAGTTATGTTATAATATTTTATTATTTTGATGTCTTTATAATTATACTATGTATTCCAAGCTTTGGCAATATTGTATTGTGTACAGTCATGCCAATAAAGCAATTTTGAATTGAATTGAGTGAGCGAGTAGTGACTGAAAGAGATAGTGAGTGAGTGAGTGAAAGAGATATTGAGTGAGTGAGAGAGTGAAAGAGATAGTGAGTGAGTGAAAGAGATAGTGAGAGAGTGAAAGAGATAGTGAGAGAGTGAGTGAGTGAATGAGTAGTGACTGAAAGAGATAGTGAGTGAGTGAAAGAGATAGTGAGTGAGTGAGTGAAAGAGAGAGTGAGTGAGTGATGAGTGATTGAAAGAGATAGTGAGTGAGTGAGTGAGTGAGAGATATAGTGAGTGCATGAGTGAGTGAAAGATATAGTGAGTGCATGAGTGAGTGAAAGATATAGTGAGTGATGAGTGAGTGAAAGAGATAGTAAGTGCATGAGTGAGTGATAGAGATAGTGAGTGAGTGAGTGAGTGAGTGAGTGAGTGAAAGATATAGTGAGTGCATTAGTGAGTGAGTGAGTGAGTGAGTGAAAGAGTTAGTGAGTGATGAGTGACTGACAGAGATAGTGAGTGAGTGAGTGAAAGATATAGTGAGTGTGTGAAAGAGATAGTGAGAGTGTGAAAGAGATAGTGAGAGAGTGAAAGAGATAGTGAGTGAGTGATATATTGAGTGTGTGAGTGAGTGAAAGAGAGAGTGAGTGAGTGAAAGAGTGAGTGAGTGATGAGTGAGTGAAAGAGATAGTGAGTGAGTGTGTGAGTGAGTGAAAGAGATAGTGAGTGAGTGTAAGATATAGTGAGTGAGTGAGTGAAAGATATAGTGAGTGAGTCAGTGAAAGAGAGTGAGTGAGTGAAAGATATAGTGAGTGAGTGAAATATATAGTGAGTGATGAGTGAGTGAAAGAGATATTGAGTGAGTGAGTGAGTGAGTGAGTGAGTCACTTGAGAGGTGTGAGAGAGTTCCGATGACAGTTGGCAGCAAAAATATGAGCTCCTGATATCAACAACATTTTTGCCAGAAAATGTAAGTTTTTTATGACTCAACCTGTAATTGGATGATTGGAAACTTAACTGTGAACAAAAGAGGCAGAAGATTTTGAAGGTAAGACCTCTGAAAACTATTTAATTTTTTTTTGTCATCACCTAAAAACTGCATAGAAACTCAACATATCAAGCTAACTGCTAGCCAAGCTAACATTCCGTGGCAGTTAATTCAGTTGAGATCAACATGGGCCTACCTAAAGCAGAGGCATTTTTCAAAAATGAAGAGGAGCTGGAGATAATATATACAGCAGAAGTTAAATCTACCAAAGACAAGAAAAAGATGAAAGAGATGATCCTGAGAGAGAACCCAGAGTTACTGCTGTCTGACTACAGTGGACCAGAAGACAACAGAGTCCGGTGTAACCTGCTGTTCTTCAATGAACACCCATCAGCCTGGCACACCATCCTCAGCTCTGCCATGACATGTAGAAGAAAAGGAGGCATCAGCAAAGGCAGAAAACTCACTCTGGAAGGAGACAACGACACAAAGCTGATTGTGAACCTCTATCATAACGGAACCATCATGGTCCAGGGACCAGAAACCAGCCTTAATGAATTCCAGAGGAACTTCAAAAACCTTAAAGTGGAGGTTCAGAAGATGAAGAAAGATCCTGAAGTGAAGAGAAGCACAGAGGAGGGACTCTACAACACAATGGACACAAACACTGACCCAGGCTCAAGAACTCCTCTGACAGACAGACACATCAGCACTCCTGCGTCTCCCAAGATAAAGGCCTTGAGAGACAACATCGCGGAGCTGGAGCAGGACTACTACTTGTTTAAAGAGGAAACTACCAACAACATCCACCAGCTCCTGAATAAGACCAGCCATCACAGCATCCAACAACAGCAACAGCTCTGCTCGGCCGTTAAACATCTGGAGGAGGCCAATCAGGAGCTGCGACAGGAGCTGAGGAGGGTGAGAGAGGAGCTGGGTAGAAGAGAACAACATGGCCACACACTGGAGAGACTGCTGGAAGAGACCAGAAACCAGCTGCACACAAAACAACATCAGCAGTGTGTCAGCACCCAAACACACAGCACCTCCACTCCGGAATGCATCCCAACATCAGCAGTGTCAGCACACACAAAGAAGAGCTCCTTCACTCCGGAACCCATCCCAACCACAGCTCAACATCAGCAGTGTGTCAGTACACCACCACTGAGGTCCTTCACTCCTGCAACCCCACAATCTCATCAAGCCCCTCAGAGGAAGGTCAGCAGCAGCATCACACCATACCGTCCACCCACTGCAACACCATCCACGAGCACCGGCAGAGATCAGGCGAGTAAAGACAGCATCGTCATCCTCTGTGACTCCAACGGCCACCATCTTGACCACAGATATCTGTTCCCGGGTAGATCTGTGAAGAAGTTCTGGTGTCCCACCTCACACTCTGCTTTGAGACTGCTGCAGGAGGGAGTGTAAGGTGCACCGTCACACATCATTCTTCACACCGGAACAAACGACCTCAATGCAAGGGTGGACGTCACTAAAGCCCTGTCCAATGTGGTGAAAACAGCCAGCAGTATCTACCCCGGAGCCAAGGTCACCATCTCAACCCTTCTACCTCGCAGAGACGTCCCTCAAAGGATCATCAACACAATCAACACGGAGATAGCTAACATCTGGGCTTCAATGCCGAACGTTCAAATAGCCAACCATCAGCGCATCACCCATGAGCATCTATATGACCGTATCCACATCCATCGAAAGGGCATGAGACTGTTCGCAAAAACCATCAAGGAGTCAGCCCTGAAACGCCCTCAGAAAACACACCCTGAGCGCGAGTCTGTCAGACAGACGGACAGCTACGCCGCTGTAGTGGCAGGAACAGGTAGATCTGACACCACTGACCTGATCCAGATCAAACACATGCTGAAAATTATATGTGACAATATGTTAGCTTAAATACTCATAGTGTGTCTGTCAAGAATGATCATTATTTCTTAATTACTTTTTTATTTTTATTTTTTAATTTATTTTATAATTTATTTTTTATTTTTTATTCAATGTGTAAAACTGACCGACTCACCATACTTCTATATATCCTCTATATTACCGTTCTAATTGATTAATCTATATTTTAAAACATGATTGGGTCATGAATTTCATACATTTTTCTGGTAAATCCAATATTCGTCAGTGTCATCGTTTAAAATAACATGCTATAACATTCAGGGGATGTTCTCTTCTGCTTTTGGGGAGAAAACTACTAACCCTGATTTTGTAAATATTGTATATAGTTCAGACATAATTATATTACTTGAGACATGGTGTCGTTTAGACTCCAAAATCTGCACTCCTCCAAACTACAGAGAGCTACGAATCCCTTCAATCAAACAGCCTAATATTAAAAACGGAAGAGATTCAGGAGGAATCATAGTTTGGTTTAAAGATCATTTGTGGCACTATATTCAGCCTGTGAAAAAAGGGAAAACACATATTTGGTTAAAACTTCAAAAAGAGCTTCTGTGTTTAGATGAGGACTTTTACCTGTGTGCCACATACATCCCCCCCATACGAGTCTCCTTATTATAATGAAGACATCTTCCCAACCCTGCAGTCAGAGATCGTTTACTTTCAAGCTCTAGGATCGGTTCTGTTAATGGGGGATCTGAAGGCTAGAACGGGGAAGGAAGCAGATTACATTACCTCAGATGGAGACAAATATATTAACAACTCACATATATATCAACGGAAACACTTTACGAAGGCACGTCAGAATTATGACAACACGATAAACAGGCACGGAAAACAAGTCCTGCAGCTCTGCAAAAGCCTGGGCCTGTATATCGCTAACGGCAGAACAAAGGGAGATTCTCTGGGTCGGTTCACCTACTGCTCACATCTCGGCAGCAGCGCAGTAGATTACGCCATCACTGATGTAGACCACAGTAAAGTCAACTATTTCACAGTAATGCTACAGCTGCCATTATCAGACCACAGCCACACAGTCCTCAGTCTGAACAGATCCGTGAATCTCCGGCCTTCAGTTCCCAAGGTTAAACTGCACCCCCTCCCCTCCACGTTTATATGGGGTAAAGACAGTCCTGCCCAGTATGAAGCCCAGCTCCACAGCACTCAGGTCCAGAACATGATAGATTAATTTCTGTCTACTTCATTTAGTGAAGAGAAGAAAACTATCAATTTAGCAACTCATCAATTAAACGAAATATTTTCTACAGTGGTCAGAAAAGCCCTGAGAAAAAGAAAAAATTATAGATGTAAGAAAGAAATTGCTAAAGTTGGTTGGTTTGATAAAGAGTGCCAAAAATTAAGAAAAGAATTAAGATCATTATCAAATATAAAACACAGAGACCCTGCAAACTGTAACGTTTGAATAACGAGGCTGACGAGGAGATGCGGATCCAAACGCAGTTTGAGTTTATTTAACCAGAAAACACAAAATGAACAAAAGAACAACCCACGATGGGGAAAAGAAACATAAACTAGTTAAGGTAACCACGGTAGAGACAAACAGGGAACAAGGGAGAGAAGCACACATCAGGCTAACATCAAACAACGATCGACAAAGACTGAACAAAGACACGGGGTATAAATACACAAACATGGGAAAAGGGGCCAATGAAAGAACAGAACTCAAACAAGATAACAAGGTGATTAACAGAAACCAAAGGCAAATTAACAAGGGCAGGTGTAAACAATGAGCAGTGAACACGAACGCTAACAGAGGACTGTGGAGTTAAATAAGGGACTAAAGTGAAAACTAAGAAATACCAAAAGTGACAAAATTACAAACAAAGAGCAACAGAGGGACAAGACAGGGTAACCGTTACATAGCCCCCCCCTTAAGGATCGGATACCAGACGATCCTTAATAACACACAACAAAAGACAAAAATCCATAAGAACAACATGAGGGCACCAGGGGCAAACAGACAGTCCAAGTGGGCACATGGGTAGACAGGCAGACCAGGGGGGAACACTGGGCAGGCAGGAAGTCCGGGGGCAGACAGACAGACCGGGGGGGGCACAAGAACAAGGAGGCAGTCCAAGGGGCACAGAGGGCAGGCAGGAAGTCCGGGGGGGGCCACGAGGGGAAATGAGACAGTCCACGGGGGCACAAAGGGAGATGCGACAGTCCACGGGGGGCACAAAGGGAGATGAGACAGTCCACGGGGGCACAAGGGACAACCAGGCAGTCCATGGGGGCACAAAGGGACAGGTTTAGGAGGCCGGGGTGGTATCGACCGGGCGGGGTCAGGTTTCAGTGGTCTGGGAGCTGGCCACAGGGCAAGGACAGGTTTGGGGGACCAGGGAGGAGGCCAATGGACAGGGACTGGGTCAGGAGGCCTGGGTGGAGGCCACCGGACAGGGACTGGGTCAGGGGGCCTGGGAAGAGGCCACGGGACTGGGACTGGGTCAGGAGGTCTGGGAAGAGGCCACAGGACAGAGGCTGGCAGAGCCGTGTGAGGCGGAGCCAAGGAGGACTTCGGAGGCGGAGCCATAGAAGACTTAGGAGGCGGCGCCAAAGGAGGCTTAGGCAGGGCCATGGCAGACTCAGGTGGTAAGGCCTTGGGCAGGTCAGGAGGCGGAACAGTGTTGGGCGGAGCCAAGGGAGGCGATGGTGTAGAAGGCTCAGAAGGCGGAGCCACTGGAGGTGGAGCCGAAGGTGGCGAGGGCGAAGAAGGCTCTGAAGAGCCAATGGAGGCTTCGGGGGTGGAGCCGGGAGAGGCTCGGGAGGCTCCGGAGGAGGAATTGAAGGAGGTTCAGGAGGCGGAGCCGAAGGAGGCGAGGGCGATGAAGGCTCTGAAGACGGAGCCAATGGAGGCTTCGGAGGCGGAGCTGGGAGAGGCTCGGGAGGCTCAGGAGGTGGAGCTGAAAGAGGCTCAGGAGGCGGAGCCGAGGTAGGCGGCACCGTGGGAGGCTCTAGGAGCGGAGACCAGGAAGACTCTGGAGTCTCTGGGGGTAGAGACGTAGGAGGCTCTGAGGGTGGAGCCGCCAAAGGCTTGAGTGGCTTGAGAGGCGGTGCCGGAGGAGGCTCGGGAGGCGGAGCCATAGGAGGCTCTGAGGGCGGAGCCGTCGAAGGCTTGAGTAGCTCGAGCGGCGGAGCCGTAGGAGGCTCGGGAGGCTCTGAGGGCGGGGCCATCGAAGGCTTGAGTGGCTCGAGAGGTGGAGCTGTAGGAGGCTCAAGAGGCTCTGGGGGCGGAGCCATCAAAGGCTTGAGTGGATCGAGAGGCGGAGCAATCGGAGGTTCTGGAGGCGGAGCCGTAGTAGGCTCTGGGGGTGGAACCGCAGGAGGCCCCGTAGGCGGAGCTGCAGGAGGCTCGAGAGGCTCTGGGGGCGGAGCCGTAGGAGGCTCAAGAGGCTCTGGGGGCGGAGCCGTAGGAGACTCGGGGGGCGGAGCCCTGGAAGGCTCGAGAGGCTTGAGGGGCGGAGCCCTGGCAGGCTCAAGAGGTTCAGGAGGCGGAGCCCTGGAAGGCTCGAGAGGCTTGAGAGACGGAGTCCTGGAAGACTCGAGAGACTTGAGGGGCGGAGCTCTGGAAAGCTCGGGAGGCGGAGCTCTGGAAAGCTCGGGAAACTCGGATGGCGGAGCTCTGGAAAGCTCGGGAAACTCGGATGGCTGAGCTCTGGAAAGCTCGGGAAACTCGGATGGCTGAGCTCTAGAAAGCTCGGGAAACTCGGATGGCGGAGCTCTGGAAAGCTCGGGAAACTCGGATGGCTGAGCTCTGGAAAGCTCGGGAGGAGGAGCCCTGGAAGACCCGAGAGGTGCTGGCTCTAGGATGGGCACGACCACTGGCGCTGGTTCTTGGGCGGTCACGGTTACTGGCACTGGCTCTTTGACGGTCATGGCTACTGGCACTGACTCTTGGACGGTCATGGCTTCGGGCTCTGGCTCTTGGACGATCGAGGCTACTGGCACTGGCTCTTGGATGGTCACGGCTACTGGCACTGGCTCTTGGACGGTCACGGCTACTGGCACTGGCTCAGGGACGGTCATGGCTACTGGCGCTGGCTCAGGGACGGTCATGGCTACTGGCGCTGGCTCAGGGACGGTCGAGGCCGCAGGCGCTGGCTCAGGGACGGTCGAGGCTACAGGCGCTGGCTCAGGGATGGTCGAGGCTACAGGCGCTGGCTCAGGGACGGTCGAGGCTACAGGCGCTGGCTCACTGACGGTCGAGGCTACAGGCGCTGGCTCACTGACGTTTGAGGCTACAGGCGCTGGCTCACTGACGTTTGAGGCTACAGGCGCTGGCTCACTGACGTCCGAGGCTACAAGCACTGGCTGGGTTGCCGTGGTAAGCGCCGGCTTGGGTTCACTGGGCGCTGAGGGCAGAGCCAAGGGGGGTTCAGAGCATGGGGCTGTGGCAGGCGGTGGCTGGAGTGCAGAGACCTCTCCCTTTCTCCTCTTCCTCCGGGCTGATGCGACTGGCGAAGCTGGGATGTTGTTCCTGGTCGGCGTGGCTTCAGGTTCAGCTGACCGTGGCTGGCAAGGGCTCAGGCTCGCTGACCGCTGGTTGACGAGGGCTCAGGCTTGCTGGACGGTAGAGGCCGTGAGGTGCTGGTTCGCTCACTGTGACATGCGTGGCCGCTGGCTCGCTCACTGTGACATGCGTGGCAGCTGGCTCGCTCACCGGGGCAGGCGTGGGCTCTGGCTCGCAGACCGGGGCAGGCGTGGGCCGGGAGGCGGAAGCCTGTCTTCTCCTCCTCCTCCGGGCAGACGAAGAGGACCGCGCTGGCACGTTGACTGGCCTGAAAGGACGAACCACGGGTGAATGGAGGGTCAATACTGCGGAGGCGCTACGGGGTTCTCCTCGAGGATGTCCACTGTTAAGGGAGAACCGCAGATCTGTAGGGTCTCCTCAACGAACGCGCGGAGCGTCCAGTCGCGCGTTGGCGGTGGCAGCCGCTCCTTCAGCCCGTCACTCAGGTTGCCTCGGAAGAAGACCACCAGGGAGAAATTAGGGAAGTCTGAAACGTTTGCCAGAACCAGAAAGTCGTGGATGTGGTCTTCTATAGGTCGGTCCCCTTGCTTCAGGCTGAGCAGTTCATAGTTCGCCCGAAAAACTGCTGGATCCATTGTGCGGTCGATCGTTCTGTAACGTTTGAATAACGAGGCTGACGAGGAGATGCGGATCCAAACGCAGTTTGAGTTTATTTAACCAGAAAACACAAAATGAACAAAAGAACAACCCACGATGGGGAAAAGAAACATAAACTAGTTAAGGTAACCACGGTAGAGACAAACAGGGAACAAGGGAGAGAAGCACACATCAGGCTAACATCAAACAACGATCGACAAAGACTGAACAAAGACACGGGGTATAAATACACAAACATGGGAAAAGGGGCCAATGAAAGAACAGAACTCAAACAAGATAACAAGGTGATTAACAGAAACCAAAGGCAAATTAACAAGGGCAGGTGTAAACAATGAACAGTGAACACGAACGCTAACAGAGGACTGTGGAGTTAAATAAGGGACTAAAGTGAAAACTAAGAAATACCAAAAGTGACAAAATTACAAACAAAGGGCAACAGAGGGACAAGACAGGGTAACCGTTACACAAACCAACAAACACGAGACAAATATCAGCAAACCCTCAAAACATACAAGTCACTTCTAATACAAAAAAAAGCTGATCACATGAAAGCAAAGCTTAATAAGATTGAGGAGGCAGTAGATCAGAATTCTTTTTGGGAATTATGGAGTAAATTAGATAAATCAAAAGAACCTAAACACATTCCCATCTATGACCCAAACATCTGGACCGAACATTTTGGAAAACTCTATTCACAAAACGAACTAACCCTCACCCAAAAACATCTGACCTCCCAACTATATACCCTGGAGCGCACTGTAAAAGACCAGCTAAACCATCTAGACCAGCCCATATTACTAAATGAACTGACAGACAAGATGAAATCCCTAAAAACTAAAAAATCCTGTGGCGTGGATTTAATATCAAATGAGATGCTGAAACACAGCAGCCCCAAACTGAAAGATGCAATTCTCAAATTATTCAATCTTTTATTAAAAGCAGGACACTTTCCTGAGATATGGAAAGAAAATTTGATTACACCAATCTTTAAACAGGGTGAGAAGTACGACAGAAATAACTATAGGGGCATCACAGTGAGCAGCAACCTGGGCAAACTCTTCTGCTCCATCATCAATGACAGATTAGTTCAGTTCATTCAAGAACACAAGATCCTTAACAATTGTCAAATTGGATTTATGCCTAAACAGAGAACATCAAATCACATTTACACACTCCACACACTCATACAAAAACACGTCCAACAAACAAAACAAGGGAAAATATTTGGCTGCTTCATTGATTTTTAAAAAAGCCTTTGATTCGGTATGGCATAATGGACTTTTCCTAAAACTAATCCAAAATGGAATAGGAGGAAGGACATATGACATCATAAAGGACATATACAATGGGAACCAATGCGGGGTAAGATTAATGACAAACGTACTGATTATTTCAGCCAAACTAAAGGAGTCCGTCAAGGCTGCAGCCTCAGCCCGACTCTATTTAATATCTATATTAATGAACTGGCATCAACACTGGAGAAGTCCTCTTGTCCCGGTCTGACCCTCGAGGACAGAGAGATCAGAAGCCTCCTGTACGCTGACGATCTTCTGATGCTGTCTCCTCATGAAGAGGGTCTGCACCACAGCCTCTCGCTTCTGGACCAGTACAGCAGCGACTGGGCCTTACCCATCAACATGGACAAGTCTAAAATCATGATCTTTCAGAAAAAACCTCACCTTACTGACAAGAAATACAAATTTACACTTGGGGGAACAATTCTTAATCATGTCACCTGTTATAATTATTTGGGTCTGACAATCTCATCTTCTGGAAAATTTGACACTGCAATAAAGATCTGACTGATAAAGCACGTAGGGCTTATTACAGTATAAGAAAACCCCTGTTCAAATTTAACCCACCCATTAAACTGTGGCTGAAAATCTTTGACAGCATCATAAAACCCATCCTTCTTTACGGCTGTGAAATCTGGGGCCCCAAATTTAAACTAAATTATGAATCCTGGGACAAAACCCCCGCTGAAATTTTCCACCTTGAGTTCTGCAAGAACATCCTGGGAACTCACAGAAACGCTCCAAGCCTGGGTTGCCGGGCAGAATTAGGCAGATTCCCTCTGCTCTCTGAAATCCAGAAGAGAGCCGTGAAGTTCTGGTTCCATCTATCAGGCAGCGCAGACAGAGAGTTACCATCACTGCGCTCTCAGATACAGGGCAGGACACACAGAGAGCGACCCCATGCTACATTTAGTGGAAAAACACCAACTCAATTCATCAATTCAATTCAGACACTCAAAAGTAAAATAAATAGGGAAAATAACCAAAGAAGAATACATACACGATTGGCAGATAAAGGTCACACAACTAAATAAATTAAAATATTTCAACAAAATAAAGTCTGATTATAAATTGGCACCATACCTGACTGAAATCAGTAATTATGGTCAGAGAAAGCTCCTGACAAAGTATCGCATTAGTGACCACAGTCTGTGTGTAGAGACGGGCCGACACAGGCAGAGCTGGAGAGAGAGAGAGCTCAGACTGTGTCCACACTGCACTGATGGGGCCGTAGAGGACGTGCTGCACTTCCTCACTGAGTGCAGCAAGTATAAAAACATCAGAGACGCCTATTTCACACAAATAGCACAGATTGTACCTCAATTTCAACAAGCGAGCCTCATAAACAAACTGTGTTATATTTTGGGAGAGAAAGAAGAGTGTGTTCAGCTGGCAGCGCAGTATGTGTCTTCCTGCCATCATATGAGGGACAAGGGCTGAACCCTCCGTTCCATTAAACTGCTCTCTGTACTTATTTTTGTTATTGTATATATTTTTTTATTTTATTTTATTTATTTTTTTTATTTATTGTGATATATTTATGCATAATATGGAATTTTTTTTTTGTTGTTTTTTTATTGTTCACTTTTATTTATCTACATATATGTTTGTATATTACTATTGCTTTGGCAATATTGTGCTATTTTACACAGTCATGCCAATAAAGCTCAATTGAATTGAATTGAATTGAGTGAAAGATATAGTGAGTGATGTGTGTGTGAAAGAGATAGTGAGTGAGTGATGAGTGACTGATAGAGATAGTGAGTGAAAGATATAGTGAGTGACGAGTGTGTGAGTGAGTGAGTGAGTGACTGAAAGAGATAGTGAGTGAGTGAGTGAGTGAAAGAAATAGTGAGTGACGAGTGTGTGTGTGAGCGAGTGAGTGAGTGAGTGAAATAAATAGTGAGCGAGTGTGTGAGTGAGTGAAAGATATAGTGAGTGAGTGAAAGAGATAGTGAGTGAGTGAAAGAGATAGTGAGTAATTGAAATATATAGTGAGTGAGTGATGAATGACTGACAGAGATAGTGAGTGAGTGAGTGAAAGATATAGTGAGTGATGTGTGTGTGAAAGAGATAGTGAGTGAGTGAGTGATGAGTGACTGACAGAGATAGTGAGAGAGTGACTGAAAGAGATAGGGAGTGAGTGAGTGAAAGATATAGTGAGTGACGAGTGTGTGAGTGAGTGAGTGAGTGAAAGAAATAGTGAGCGAGTGAGTGATTGACTGAAAGAGATAGTGAGTGACGAGTGTGTGAGTGAGTGAGCGAGCGAGCGAATGAGTGAAATAAATAGTGAGCGAGTGAGTGAGTGAGTGAAAGATATAGTGAGTGATGAGTGTGTGAGTGAGTGAAAGAGATAGTGAGTGAGTGAAAGATATAATGAGTGAGTCAGTGAAAGATATAGTGAGTGAGTGAAAGATATAGTGAGTGATGAGTCAGTGAGTGACAGAGATAGTGAGTGAGTGAGTGAGTGAGTGAGTGAAAGATATAGTGAGTGATGTGTGAGTGAACCATGAAAAGAACGCTGAGAAGAGTCCCCTCATTCAGCTGGTCCTGAGGCTTCACAGACAGACTAACACGACTAACAATAATCAGCCTCAGGACATGGACACCCTCATCCACACAATCCGGCCAAACCAAATGAGTAACACACAAAAAGAAAAGTACCGAAATTATTGGAATGAAACAACACAAAAACAAAGTAAACTACAATGTTATTTGACCCTAAACAGAGATTACACGACAGCAGAATACCTGAGTACAGTCAGAGACCACAAACTGAGGAAAAACATGACGAGGTACAGACTGAGCGACCACAGCCTGATGATAGAGAAGGGCAGATACAGACAGAGCTGGATGCCCAGAGAGGGCAGGTTATGCCCGTAATGTAGCCAAGGACAAATAGAAACAGAGCTGCACTTCTTAACCACCTGCCCTAATTATAATGAAATTCGAAAACACTTCTTTCCCAAATTTGAAATGATTTGTCCCAACTTCAAAAAGTTGAAGAATGATGCACAAGCTCAATATTTACTTGGTGAACAAAGAGACTTTTCACTAGCAGCAAAATACATCAATTCCTGCCACAAAAAGAGGGAAGAGTCGACCAAACAGTGATGCGCCCATTTACACACACACACACACACACACACACACACACACTACACACACGCTCACACACCCACACTACACACACACAACACACACCACTGAAAGTATATACACTGTTAATTATCATTATATATATATATTTTTTTTTTTACACACTTGTTTAATACAGAATTTGTTATACTCTGTTATTTTTCATGCTCATATAAATGCTTTGGCAATACAATGTACAATTTGTCATGCCAATAAAGCTCATTTTGAATTGAATTGAATTGAGTGAGTGATGAGTGACTGACAGAGAGAGTGAGTGAAAGAGTGAAAGAAATAGTGAGCGAGTGAGTGAGTGAGTGAAAGATATAGTGAGTGATGAGTGTGTGAGTGAGTGAACCAAACAGGGTTAAGTTAACAGAAAATACATTGATTAGCCTATATTAGAATCCTTGATTTCACACATACTCACATTCAAAAGGGAAGCAGAACCATCACATCCCTTACCACCATGTCACAATAAAACATGTGACAGGGTGGTATGTGATGGGGTGGTAAATTTCATCCCAAAATGGCTGCAGATCTCACATGTGGTCAAGTTCCTCACATAGCATAAATGCATTCAATCTAAAATATAAATTTCTTTGCATTAATAATGTAAAAAATGGTTTACCCCAGGGCTATTCAATTACAAATTCAGTTGGGCCAGATTTTCAAACCAAGAAGGTTAACTGGGCCAGTTATTTCAGCGGCGAAGCAGCTCGTAATGATTTTTTTTAAAACTAACACAAACAAATTTGTTGAAAAACATGTAAGGTTTATTCATTGTTTCTCTTTTAACTTTGGTCAGTTTGCACAGCAAAATGTGCATAAAAACAATGAAAGAGCTAACTGAACAGAATCTGAGGTAGCCCCTTCTTTTTCCACTTACAAATGAAAAAAAACAAAATGACCTAGGCACCTCTTGCCTACGCCTACCTAGGCTACATATCTGACCTATCTGATCACAAAGTGCTAAAAACAAAATAGTGCACAGTAGTAGGCTATTCACATTAGCAATAACATTACGTTTCCTTTTGAAACAAAATAAACATCTTGATCACATTTGACCCAGGAACATCTTAAAGTGCATAAAATAAAAAGTGCACGGTATTCACAACTATAACTAACACATGTAAATAAGGTTTACTACTGCACATATTGCGGGAACATATAAAATCAACACATTTGTGATTAGGTATGCCTTTGCTACACATCCCACATTATATTGATGTAGGCTACAGTTAACCTGCTGACTTAGTGGGAGAAGTGACATTTTTTGTTTTGAACGAGAGCAGTGACTTTAGGCTCGTAAGTTGTCAATGCAATCCGAAGGCATTGGCGGAGAGTACGGTCAGTCAGGGAACAACGAGAGCTGCTTTTTATGGAGTTCATGTGTGAAAAACTTGACTCACATGTGTATGTTGATCCAAACATACTGAGCATGACGATCGCTACTTTCTTAATGTTAGGGAACTGATGTACGTTGACATTGTAGCCATTACGCTGTCCATTGTCGTTTTGAGCGCCCCGCTTAGTTCCCTATCGAGAGGTCTCTCCTATTGCGTAAGTAGCTTACGCTATGGGAAAACTCCGTTTCTCGAGAAATATTGAAATATTGAAGACAGCAGACAGTGATGAGCGAGGCAGCTCGGTCATTGGCTGTGCTGCGGCAACTGCTCGAACCAGTGACGGGGCGACTTAGAACGCGCGACCAATGAGGGCGCGTCCCGCATTCGCGCGCTCAGAGCCTGCTGAAATTAGCATATGAGGGCTATATAATGAGCGTCCCATCACGCCAGTTCCTTTAGATTTAATCTCCTTCAGTGAAGACCTTCTCTTCGCTGGATCCTCCGGATTTTTGGAGTCTTTCGCCGCTGTGGACAAGCTTACAGCGGGACTGCTGAGAGGACGCCGGCATCTTCAGCCGCCTTCAAAGCGTTCTGCTACGCCATCCGGCGCGCATCGCATATCCTTCTACTGAACAAGCGTTCGCCCCCGCGACGCTTTTTAAGAAAGTAAAAGAGTTATTTTCCAGGCGTTGTTTCAAATGCCTGCACTCATTCAGGGCGGATGCCCTCGTTTTGCCGTTTTCACCGCAAGTGAGCCGGCTGCCCCCATGCTGCCACCTCTGTTCGAGCCGCGCAAGAAAAAGCACCGCTCACAGAGGCTGACAGAGCACCCCGACTCCGGTGATGTAACGCCGGCTCAGTCCCCGCGGGCATCACCGCTACCAGATGTCTCCCTGCCGCCGGTCCATTTCGCGAGAACGGACCTGCACCCCTCCAACAAAGCGGTGGGTCTCGTCTCGTTCGGCACATCAGGGGACGACGACGGAAAGGATGACAGCCTCTCTCTTGACGCTGCATCTGACGACTGGCCAAGCTCGTTCGACCCCGCGCCATCGTCATCAGCGGACACGAGCGCGGGCACCAGCATGGACTCGGAGATCGTCCGTATCCTGTCTAAGGCCGTGGAAGACCTCGGGCTCGACTGGTCTTCTCCGGAAGAACCCGCCCGCAGTCGGCTGGATGAGTGGTTCCTGCAGGGGCGCCGGCAGGCCCCCCGACAGAGACCCTCTCCTTTCTTCCCTGAGGTGCACGATGAGCTCACGAAGTCGTGGAAAGCCCCGCACTCGGCTCGCCTAAAGCCTTCTTTCTCTTCTTCGCTCTCCTCAGTGGATGGCGCAAGAGAAAGAGGCTATGAGGCAACTCCGCCCCTAGAGGAGACTGTGGCCAACCATCTATGCCCACCCTCCACCGCTGGATGGAAGGCCAGAGCTTCTCACCCTTGAAGCCGTGCAGAACCACATCAGCTCTCACCGGTCGCGCATACGCCGCCGCCGGTCAAGCTGCGTCAGCGCTGCATTCGATGGCGGTTCTACAAGTGTTTCAGGCCAAACTTCTCCGCTCTATGGACGAGTCTGGACCTGAACCCAACGCTTTTAAGGACCTGCGCAGTGCTACGGACGTAGCTCTGCGAGCCACAAAGGCCACCGCCCAATCCATTGGCCGGGCCATGGCTAATTTGATCGTCCTTGAGCGCCATCTGTGGCTAACGCTTACGGAGATGAAGGACATGGATAAGGCACCCTTCCTTGACGCACCTGTCACTCCGAGCGGCCTGTTCGGACCTACGGTGAGAGATTTCACGGAGCGCTTCACTGAGGCGCGGAAGGATTCGCAAGCTATGCATCACTTCCTGCCTAAGCGCTCCAGCTCATCTCAAAAACCGCCCCAGCAGCAGCAGCGAGCCAGGGCAGAGCCGCCCGTCTCCCAGCCGAAGAGCAGACCTGAAAAGGACGCTCGACGCCACTCGCGTTCCGCTGGCCGAAGAAAGCCGCAGGAGCAACGAGGCCCTCGACCCAGAATCACCCTGAACACAGAGCCTCGTAAGTCTTCCTAGCAGCAGGAAGAAAGAGAGGGAGTATGCGTCTCGCAAATGCCGGACCGCTCCCTCGCAAACATTTAAAACATTACCCAGTCCCCTTACAGGCGGCTGGAAATGTCTATACAGCAGTCAATGGGCCAGTCATAAAACTCGCTCACCTGCAATCAAACGCCGTTTTCACGGCAACACACAGAAATCACCAAAAGAGTCATTTTCTGCCTGTGTCACTAAGGGTTCACATGTCCACACTAAAGTGCGCATTCCCACATATCAATACTGTCCAAACAGTGCCAAACACCTCCCCAGCTCAGGCTGGATGTCTCAAAAATGTAGTTCGTGTGCCTATTGTCATGTATGCACCACTACACACAAACACTGTTCCCACAGTTATAAACACTTCCCCAGTAAAAACGGGAAGTGCTATAAGTGTAGCGCGTGTGCCTGCCGTATTGCACGCACCCCTACACACAGCTACCCACACAGTTTCAAACAGCTATGCCGCAAACATCACAGATGCAATGCGCGAGCTAAGAAACTCCCCGCTAAATGCGGAAAGCTTTATGAATGTGGCGCGCGTGCCCATAATGATGAATGCACCCCCACTTCAAAACACTGTTCATACAGTTTCAAGCACCTCATGCTGTGAGCATTTCGGAAATAGCGCATGTGCCTGTACTCTCACACGCACCTCTGCACTCGGCACTCAATACGGCTGCTCAGTGCGCACCTGCGCCTCTGAGAGCCGTAGATTCTGTGTTAGCACAAAGCGATTTGCCGGCGGGGCCCAGTCACTGTGACACGCCCCCAGCCGGCATTCAGCCCATATCTGTGTGAGCAGAAGCATGGGAAAAAATCCCCGACATGCCGAAATGGGTTTTGAACATAATAAAACACGGATACTCACTTCAATTCGCTCGCAGACCACCCCGTTTTTCAGCGGTGGTCGAGACGAAAGTGAGGAAAGATGTGTCACATATTCTACGCACCGAGGTGCTCAAACTGATAGAGAAGCGCGCTATAGAAACTGTTCCTCCCTCTTTGAGCGAGGCGGGTTTTTACAGCCGTTATTTTCAGTTAATGACACACAGATCTTGGACTATCAGCCATTTACAATGCCTGGGTCTGAGAATACATTTTGCAAAGAGCGTGCTATCCCCCAGCCAGAATATTTCTTTTCTGGGAATAGTGCTAGACTCAGTGCAGATGACAGCGCGCCTCTCATCACAGCGCGCGCTCTCTATTCGACGCCTTGCAACATCGTTCAGAACGGCAGCGCACGCCCCGTCAAACGATTTCAGAGAATGCTCGGTCTCATGGCCTCGGCATCAGCTGTACTCCAGCTAGGATTGTTGCACATGCGTCCTCTCCAGCGCTGGCTCAAGAGCCGTGTCCCCACTCACGCGTGGCGCTCGGGCCACTTTTTGATCAGAGCGAATCACGGCTGTATAAAAGCCCTGACGCCCTGGAAAGCCATAAACTGGTATCAAACCAGCGTGAGTCTGGGCGTGAATACGCGGAGGAAAATGATCACGACAGATGCCTCCAAAATAGGATGGGGGGCCCTTTACGATGGCAGGCCTGTTTCCGGCTTTTGGTCAAACCCGGAAAAGCGCCTACACATAAACTGTCTGGAAATGAAAGCGGTCGCCTTGGCTCTCAGAGCCCTGCTTCCGTACCTGCAAAACGAACATGTCCTGGTCCGAACGGACAACATGACGGTAGTTTCGTATATAAATCGCCAAGGTGGACTCAGGTCAAGCTCCCTGCACTCTATGGCCGGGGAGCTCATCCTATGGTCACAACACCACCTGCGCTCGCTAAGGGCAGCGCACGTGCCAGGCGTCCTGAACCAAGGAGCGGACATGCTATCCAGAGACAAAGTTCTCCCAATAGAATGGTCTCTCCACCCTCTGACGGTTAAGTGGTTATGGCGAACCTTTGGCGAGGCAGAGGTCGACCTCTTCGCCTCCAAGGAAAACGCGCACTGCCCTCTCTTCTTCTCAAAAAGCACAGACGCGCTCGCCCAAGTTTGGCCAAGCCGCCCCTTGTATGCTTTTCCCCCGATCGCGATGCTGCCTCAGGTCATCAGTTGGATCAGGGAGGTGAAATGTGCAGTGCTCCTGGTAGCCCCACTCTGGAAAAACCAGACATGGTTTCCAGAGCTGGTACAGATGATGCAATCTGCCCCATGGCCGATTCCGCTGAGGCAAGACCTCCTCGGACAGGCCAGCAGGATGATTCTTCATCCCCGCCCCGATCTGTGGGCCCTCCATGCATGGCCCCTCAACGGGTTCCCGAGAACCTCCCCAGTGGAGTTCTGAAAACCATTACTGAGGCGCGAGCCCCCTCTACGAGGCGCTTGTATGCACAAAAGTGGAAAGTGTTCAGTGACTGGTGTGATACCAAGAGCTTGAACCCCAAAACGTGCGAGATACCAAGTGTACTCGCCTTTTTGCAGGAGCTGCTGGAGGCGGGCCGCACACCCTCCACGCTCAAAGTCTATGTGGCTGCCATAGCGGCGTCACACAATCCTGATCGTTCGTTTCCTAAGAGGCGCTAGGAACAATTGTATTCGGAGAGGCCTAGGGGAGTGGGGAGACCAGCAGCTTTTAACTTTTAACCCATACATAAGATACCCCTCTATGGCCTCGCCAGGTATCTCCACGGCTGCTGGTCTCCCCACTCCCCTCCGAATACAATTGTTCTTCCACCACCTTTAAGAGGTCAAAGCCATAAGGCAGAAAATTCTCCCAGACGTTCCAACAACGTACTGGTTCTATCACCTACATACTCGTAATAATCTTCGGAAATACTACCGTTTCTCTGTTCACGCTCCACTTCATCTGCTAGTGAATTTAACGCTCGGTATTAGCTCTGCCGCCGCCATTTTTCCAACACCTCAAAACCATAGACTGTAAACTCAAAACACGTAACATAGCCATAACATGTTATGTTTACCTGTTGCCGAGCCCAGTCTTGATGCAGTGATTGACAGGGCGGGAGAGGGCGGGGCAGGGGCGTGATCGGCTCGGAATGCATTTTCAATGTGCACATTGAATTTTGCTACATTCATTGCGGGATATTTAATGAAAAAGCAATCGCAAGTGTCTTGACTGTGAGTGTAAATGCAATTAAGAAAAATAACATTTGAATGATCATTTTGCCACAGTTTTTGCTTGAACATGTTACACATATCTAATCATTTCTGTAATACATTTTCATTTTAATTTTGCAACTTATAAAGCGTTTCAATAATGCATATTAAAACGAGTGTATGAAATGGCAAATGTAAATTATGTAATTTCATTTTCATTTTCATTTTGCACCAAACGTTGCTAGAATGGTAATGTAAAATGTAAATACAGAATGCATTGTCATTTTGCATATTAAATGTCAAATTGAATATTGCTACCCATATGCTTCCATACCGGAGACTAACTCTAAATTAATCGCATAGCATCATCTACTGTTTTGGAAGAGGATCTACTGCATTTGTGAGAAAATCTGCCTGGACGCATTTGTGAGAAAATCTGCCTGGATGCATTTGTGAGAAAATCTGCCTGGATGCATTTGTGAGAAAATCGAGCCGAGGGATCTCATAAAAAGCCATCTGCACAGTCAGTAACAGACAGGTATGCATTTGTATGCAATAGGTTTGGTATTTGTTTAAAGGTTACAAGCAATTTGTAGGATGGTTTGTATTTATTTGTAAAATATGATCTTGGCTCGTTTATTTATATTTGTAAAACACTATACATATTTGTTACTCCTCTGCTCATTTTCACTCAAATTGACCTTTGTATTTGCACATTGCTTTCTGTTTGTTTGCGAGTCTAGTTTTCCTTTGCAAAGCAGATTGAGTTTGTTTGCAAAATGCTGCATTTGTTTGTTTAATTATGGCACAAAATTAACTCCATAATTGAGCCCCATCTGGCACATGCATGCACACACGCGTCATATCCAGACCATTGTCTTTAAAAAAAGCGGAAATTTTCCCAAGACAATATCTCCCGTTGTGTGTCCTTCTAACGGCAGTAGGCCGAGCAGCTCCTCTCGGAAGCATTTGCTGTCAAAAAACCGGACATATATGCACAGCTGAGCAGTATCAGTTTTGTCTGTGGACTCATCTACTGCTATGGACATAGTATCAGCTTTCATCAGGTCTCCTAACAGCGTTTCATACACATCTGCAGCAAGAATTTCAACCCTACGAATGTTGGAAGTATCTGACAGTGGTACATTTTTAATAGCTTATGCCACGCTCGTTTTAATTTTATCGTCATTTATTACCTCATCCACAACGGCAAGCATACAGTCCTTCACAGTTTCCGAGTCTGTGAATGGCCTTTTCTTTTTTGCCAATATCCAGGACACACGAAGGGATGCTGCGGTAGCTCTCTCTTGGGCTGTGAATGACCGCACCATGGTAGAACTGCTCCGGTTGTAAGATGCAATCAAACTCTGCACTTTTGCAGCCCTCTCTTGAGATCCCTCTGGGAAATTGGTGCGGAAAGTCTGGTGTTTCTCAACGTGGTGCCTCCGCACATTGTAATCTTTAAGTACTGCAACGCACTCATTACAAATTAAACACATCGGTTTTGCGTTTGGATGTGGCGGTAAAATAAACAAGTATTTTTCAGTCCAAGCAGGGTTAAACTGACGGTTTTCATTGGCAATTTTACGTTTCAGTGTTGAGAAAGACATATTGAAAATAATCAAGGCTACTACCAGCACGCTCTGTATTGTTTGCGTGTTACGGGCAACGTGGTCTGTACTACTTTATGAATTTATGTGGGGGGTGCGTTTTTGGCGGGACCAAGGGCTGGGCCATTTGGAGGTTGTTATCGGGCCGCATGTGGCCTGTGGGCCGCCAATTGAATAGCCCTGGTTTACCCTATCTATTTTGCATGATGGGGTGGTTGGTTTGAGCTTGACGGACCCTGCCTAACATGAAAAAGCAACAAATAAACAAAGTAAAATAATGTCAGTACTTGATGCCTGCTTTTGTTCTTGGTGGCTACAAGGCTCAAATTATGTCATTTCCAATTTGTGATGTCATTTAAAGCAACCCTACATTATTTATAGATAAAACAAGTTAGTGTGACAGGGTGGTAAGTCAAACTGAGGGACACACATAAAATATTGACAAAACAATAAGATTTATTTTGAATAAATATATCTTATATACACAGGGACACACATAAAATCCTGAAAATAATAAATGTTTGAAAAAAATATAACTTATTTGGTGATATTTTAGATGCAAATGTCATGTTGGTCAACACGGACATGTGAAATGTACTAATGAAAAATTATAAAAAATAGTATGTTACTCTTTAAGAATAGTATTGTTATCATATATCATGTTTACAAGAACACTTGATTGAATAATTTTAAGCTTTGGAAACACACTTTGGGACATTTTTTGTGCCTTATGCATCTCATTAAACGTTGCGGACCCAAATGGCACCCGTTTCATAGAATGACGACTAATTACATCTGAATCTAAACGGCCTTTACACATTTATATTGTTAGGAAAGATAAACAATCGCGATTCATGCAGTGTGTTGTTCAATAGCGTTTGTGACAGTAGTAAGGAACTTTACACTGACAGCGCAACACTGACGGACGGTGGAGCTGCTAAACGCATTAATGTAGTTCCACAACATCATCGCTCGAGGTCGCTGCTTTTCACAGGAACAAATGCACAACAACCATAGAAATACAATAAGCACAGACCTTTTTCACACTACGGGTTTTGGAACGCGGAAGTAAACGTTTGCAGGGTAAACTTCCACAGCAGTACAAGTCCATATTTATTTATCTTAGTCGCTGAACGGTTAGCAATTTATGTTAAAAAATAGTAAAAAGATCAAGCCCTTGAATGTTGCAGGTAGTAAGGTATTAATAAGTCAATTGGCACACGATACTGCTTTGTTTTTTAGTAATGCAGAGCAGATTCCAGTGGCCATTTATATGGTGTCTAATTTTTTCAAAAGCTTCAGTTTTAGAATTGAATTAAAAAAAAGTGTGAGCTGATCGCAATTCATGATCATACAGAGTCTCATTTGTTCAATATTCCGTTAAGAATTAAGTAAAATATTGGGAGTTGTTATTACAAAAGATAGTAAAATTAGAGAAAAACTGAGTCTGGTCAACAATGTGAAAAAGAAAGTCAAAAGTGTTTAAACTTTTGGTTTCAAATGGATATTTCTATTTTTGGTAGAATTCTCATACAGACAGACGTCTGAAGCACTTTCTAGGCTAATTTATCCAGCATACTCTTTAAGTATCTCTGACAGGTGGACAAAAGATAACCAACTTCAGTATAACTTTATTTTGAAAAACAAAGACAATTTTATAAGAAAGGGAGATTTAGTGAAGCCAATCAGTGAGGTTGGGTTGAATATAATTGATTTCGATGTCATGAATGGGACTCTCAAATTGAAGTGGCTCCAAAAGTTCCTTAGAAATTATCAATCGGTTTGGTCTTGTTTTTCTTCCCAAAAGATTAAAAAATGTTAGATCTTGATTTCCTTTTGAGGTGTGACTTTGAGCCTTCAAAATTAAAATGCAAACTATCGCCTTTCTAGTCTGGTAGGAAGGGGGGGTTCACCTGCACCCGAAAGGTATATTTTTTTTAACCTAGTTTTTTGTAATCCTTAAGGTGTCTAGAAAAGGAATTTTGATGTTCCCCACGCAAATTATTGTCCCATATGTGATTTTTTGTATCATCTTTTTGGCTGCGGAAAATGAAAATTTTAAATCTACATAGAATCTGAACAATACATCCTACAGACACAATCTACCCCATTTTCTCTTCGTCTTTGCATGAGGAATTGATAGATATGAGGATTGTCATGATTAGATGATGTATAGTGCATATAAACTCAAATAAACACCAAGAAATGTAAAAACAAATGGTGACATTGGATCACTGGAACTCCTCCCTTATGGACCCTATTGATATATGTTTTCTAACTTTTGTATTTTTACAGTCTTTAAGATGTCTAAGAAGCAAATGTTGATGATCCCCACCTGAAATATTGTCACATGTTGGTCCAAATGAACATCTCCCATAATAAGGAGTTACTATTCAAACCGTTATATTGGTATTATATTTATTGAAACAAAACAGAAAACCACTCATATAGTCAAATATGTGTACAGGTATATATAGGGTATAACAAATCCCCATTATAATAAACTGAAATAGAAAAAAGTGATTCTAATCAAAGGTCAAAAGGTCAAGGGCAATGATGTCTATTCATCATACAGCAGGTCTTCATAATCAATCTCTTGCTCCTCATCTTCTTCACCATCTCCTCGACTGTTTCCTCCAGCAAGTCAGTGTGTGAAGTAGGGAGGATAGGTCCGCAAGACCACACTGGTTCCAGGGTACCCTCTTCAGTCTTTTCCCAGCCATGGCCAGGATCATGGGGCTTGGGACACCAGAATATTGGTGTGGCTGCTCTCTTGTAGATGGCCAGACGGTGGTTGACACGGTTGATGTGTGGGACCAGGTTGTCTCTGCAGGGCAGAAGCTGGGACAGATCCACCTTGGATCTGGTGGTAAGCGTATTATCCTCTCCAATCATTTTTTTCAGCATGATGCTGCGCACGTTGTTCACAGATTTTTCGCGGGCCTGGCCATACATTACACATGTAAATGCCTCGATGTCCTCCACTATATCTGGCTCCACAGACCACTGATCACCAAGTTTTCTGAGGACATAAATAATTATAGTATTACAAAGTCACAATGTATCAATACCTATGTTCAGCATTAATTGCCATTACATGCTACAGAATATCTGACTAAAAAATACTCACTTGAAGGCTGCATGGTACTTTGGATTACTCTGCAGCTTTTTCAGAGGCCCAACCTTCCCTTTGCCTCTAAAGGTACTTGTAACGTCTTCCCCTGTGAAGACGTATAGGCAGAGTATTGTTGTGCAGTAGTCTGGCCCCTTACATTCTGCCAGTTCGCTGACATTTAGGATCCGCCTGTGCTTTCCGGTCTCAATGTCGACGTAGATGGTCAGCGGGATGGATTTGGCGTGGTGTAGGAGGATGAAGAAAATGTCTGTGTCTGGAGTTCTTACCACAGCCACCTTGTGCCCCAGATGAGCGGCATACAGCAGGTACAGAACAACCCGGGTGTCAGTCTCTTCCTGGGTTGACTCCAGCTGAGGCATCTCACATGTGGTCACCTGAAACAAGTTATTGAGTAAGGTGTGATAGTATATAGTAAGACACCATTTTATCAGTTTCTCGTGTATAACTGGGCTTGGCTAAATATTTTCCAAAAGTTTCTAATAAAGAAGAATAGTGAGAAAGACTGTCAAAATACTCACATTGTCACCCGATGACTCCAAATGATATGCTTTGCCTTCGACGACTACCACTGCTGTTCCACATTTCTCCAGCCGTGATGCAGATGCTTTGCTGCCCCACACCTCGAGTAGCAGTTTACAGAGTTGTGTCTTGTTCTCATCATTTGCCAGGAAGAGTTTGAAGTCACTCGGCTTCCTTGTTGCAGGACCACCTATGATGTACCACTGGGACAAGCCACGACGCAATCTCTCCTGAGCTTTGATAGAATCATCATGGTAGGAGTCCGTTGAGAAGACAAAATGCTTCTTAGCCACCATATGGTCAAGGGACTGGAGACAAATTCCCTCGAACGTTGGTGGGAGGTTCATCAAGGCATGGAAGAGTGCATTGCCATCCTGGATGTAGAAAGCATCCTTCGGATAAGGCACATCTTCAGAAACATCTTCCATCAAGTAGTGAAGGATTGCAGCCTTGTTGGTCTTATTGAAGAACCCATCAGCTGTGCCTAGGCTGGGAGGAACTGGGAAGAGTGAGTACCGCATCAGCTCGTCAAGGTTGAGGGGTTCATCCAGGTTCTGTGACTTGATGAGCAGCATGAAGGCGAGGTCACTTTGTTCACGGTACTGCAATACCTGCAAAGATGAACAGGTGAACAATACTGTATTGAATGTATGTCAACTAATATATATATATATATATATATATATATATATATATATATATATATATAATATGACAACAATTATTCATTTTCTATATGAGGAGTATGGGGTCTCATACCTTTCCTTGGGAGCCAGTGAGCTTGACTGTTTTGTTTGAGGCATCCATAGTCTTCAGCTTCAGCTTCTTGATTGGCTCAAAAAACAGCTCCTCAGAAGAGCCACTCACAAAGCGATCTTGGATGAAAGCTTCCTTGGACTCCTTACCAGCTGCCTCCGCACGTAGGACATCAAACTCCACCTCCGGGGAAGCAGGGGCACCAGATGCAAGGCTGTAGAGGTGCTCTTTGTCAACCAAGGAGAAAGGATTGGTAAAGTTTTGAATAGCAGAGATAGTACGCTGAACTGCCGCCTCTGATTTCTTGACTTCAGCTCTCTCCAGTTCTCGATGTTTTCCGGCCTTCAAGCTGTCAGGGTCTTCCATGAGGTCACAGATCTCCAGCAGCATCTCAAAGTATTGAGCCCGAATTGACGTGGTATGACACCATCGCTGGTAGGCACCATACATGGAGAAGAGACCTATGAACCCACCTGAAAAGATAGTATTGTAATTAGATTTTTAGTAACACACATACTTTTTCCACAATAGTAACATTTTGTTTTAATCATAGAATCAGTTGTAGTATTAGCTCAACATTCAAGTAGCCTACCAACTGACATTGCAAATCTCATAAATGTCTCCTCCATTGTCTTGTCCACTGCACAGAGTGAGCCAGGGATCAGAGACTGTGCCACTGCAATGCCACCTTTCTGCAACAGCTCTTTTGCACCGGGATGAGACCTATCAATATTTGTCAGGAATACCTCCAGCCACACCAAGTACCTGTAGAGGGGTAGAAAATGACTGATTATTAATTCATCACCACTACACATACATAATGACATTGTCTACTACATTACTCATCATACTGTACTTAATGTCTCATGTCACTTTGTCTGAAATATGAATTACCTTGAGTAGTTTGGCCCATCATACGCAAAGAATAGATCTGCCATGTTCCCGTTGCATTTGTGGAATACTGCAAAAATAAGTTGTTTGTCTTTACAAAATACTGCAACATCAGGATCAGACGGGCATGATCAATCACACTCATCCAGTATGTAGCAGTCTTGCCAGGGTGGCCGGCACGCACCTTGTTTTCATATGCCTTGAGGATGTCGAGAGTGGAGGGATCCTTCAATGCAAGGTCAAGGTTATCACGACTACAGGTCTGGACTAGGTCAAAGAGGGCTTTGGGATTGGTGATCTCCACATTCTCCTCTTCAATGAATCTCTGAAGTAAAAGTCGTTCCATGGCTTCACTGACTGTTTTGAGACCGAACAGAGCTTTTGCATATGCCTTCCCCTTCAGGACACCTTCGAGACAGCCACTAGTGACAAGTTCTGCCTCGATGAGGATTTCAGCATAGCCTGAGCCCTTGCATTTGTGGGCTGTCACCATGCCCATGTAGTTCATCCCAGTGTGGAAGGGTCCTGGGGTGACCACATGCTTTTCATACTCATCTGGAAATTTCCAAATGAGAGGCAGGGCCTTCATGCAACCACCGAGGTCAAAGGTGTTGAGGACGTACTCCTGACCCACCTCCATGGTGGCCTCCTCAGACTGTTTTAGCAGCTCTTTATGACTGAGTACTCTGTAAAAGGTTGGTTGATTGGGGTGAAGTAGTCGATGGTAGATCTTCGAGTGGGCTTGTAACCAGTGGCTGATACAATGCCAGCAAACCCTGCAACAAGTTGCTTTGATCCACTGCTTCCCACCACTCGGACAATTAGCCAGACACAATACTCTTGGATGCAGTTTGAGTAGACTTTGTTGTTTGCTGTGGGCGGAGTAAAAACTGCTCCCTCAGGAAATTTGGGGCCGACTCGGCTATAGATGTGGACGTTGTTTAGGGTCTCAGGTATGTCTACCTTAAGAGAGCGTGTCTTGTTCCACTCGTAGAGTGGGAGCATTCGTGGAATTTCCAGAGAGTTGGGGGCATCAAATCCAGGTTTCACCTCCTGTATCATGATCCCACTGGTCCAGTTCACCACATTTGAGCCATGAATGTTTGTCGTTATTTTGTTCAGATTGTCCCACTCTAGATGAAACACATAGTTTCCCTCACCAGTAATAATTTGTGGACCGAGAGAGATGGAAACCTCATTGAGAGCTTTGGTTAGAGCGGTCTCAAGTTCCAAGCCAAAGTCATAAGTTTCACAGTGACCTAGCCTACTAAGAATAGTAGTCAGTAGTTTACTGCGATAAAGGTGACATATAGTGGTACAGAGGAGGATATGCTTAGGCAACTTCCAATCTCCCTTTGTCACAGCACGGCAGATGTCCTGAAATAATAAAGAAAGCAATTAGCATTGAAGTGTTCAAGCAACTATAGTGTACACAAAATAAAACATATGCAATATTGAAAAACAAAAAATATACCAAAGTGGAGAGTTGTCATACCTGACTTATAGACAGCACAAGGCGTCTTGTCTTCTCACTCTTCTCCAAGTCAGCATCACCAGAAATCATGAGGGTCAGGAACCTCATGAGATTAGATGGGAGGAGGTCATCCAAGGACATGACCAGATCATCAGCTGTGGGAGGCCAAGGAAGAGAATTTGACTTTCTGTATGTCTTCTTGATTGTACCACGAAGAAGGGCCACATCTTCATACTTGTCCGTGCTCCCCATCTCATATGCATTTCTCACTGCATCTGAGATGGATAAGCTAGCACTGAATATCAAGCTATGGGTGATACAACCCTTCAAATCTGCTGTGACCATAGAAATGCCAATCCCCTCATGCTTCTCAAGTTTTCTCTTCAGTTTCTCACTTCTGTACTCGGGATTGGGGAAGCCATTTCTCTCCAACTCTTGGGTGTAGACAAGACGCAGTGATGCAAGCCGCACAATCTTGTTCTGTCTTATCACTTGATCTTGAATGACATCAAGTACAGCATTAAATGACATCTGATGTGCAGCAGCCATGGTAGTCTGCTCTGTTTCACTGACAGGGTTGGTAGCAAGGACTTTACCTCGGGATGTGATATGGTTTTTAATCTGTTTCCATGTAGGCTCCTTCAATACCCCGTCCTTAGCCTTATATACTGGGAACTTGATGCATCGTTCGGTCTTTCCCAATACTTTCACTTCCAGCTTTCCACAGAAGATACACTCTGGGGGGAACAGCTGCTTAGCTGAGGAGGACCCACATTTACGCGGTGAGCGTGATGTTGAAGCTTGTTGAGATGTCACAGTAGGTCTTTCCTGTAAGCGTCCCTGGTTCTTTGTAAACTTTTGGTAGCAGTCTCGATGATAGCCAGTTGTTTCTAAATTGGCACCTACAAGACTCTCTGGAATGAGATTACAGACATCATCCATGTGAAACGGCGAATCAAGAGCTTCTTGGAGACGTCTATCACGAATGCTATGTAGCAGAGCCAGCTTGTCAGTAGCAGACCCTTTAATCTTACTAAGTGGTGTGAAATCTGCATGCTCAAAGCCATGTACATGTAAAATACAATTTTCAGGACCATGGTCTTTTGATTTGACAACATCTCTCTTGGATTTCTTTGTAGCAGGATTGAACTCTTCAGACTCACTATCATTTTCTTCCTTGGGTTTCTTTGACTTAGACTTTGACTTGGGCATGATTAGCAATGATCACCAACTAGCCAATTAGCTATTATAGTATAACAGTGTTGACTTTCTTTTCCCCTAATGTCTTCAAGGCAGCTTCAAACTTGGTAGAGGAGTATATTTTTCAGACTCACCATCGATATCTCCCTTCTCTTTTTTGAGGATGATTAGCATGCACATTTGTAGGACTACTAAATCGTAGAGTCAGAAAACGTAAACAAATCACCCGTCTCCTTGACAACCTGTCACATCTCCCTGACAACCAACATAGTTGATACCGTAACGTTGCTCTCTTGATAACGAAATCCTGCTATTAAAATATGCTTTATATATTTTTGTCTACACGAACTATACTATACATTGTGCACTTACCGTCAGAAGACCTCTTTTGTCACCTAATTTATTTACATACACTGCATAACAACAAAGCGGGATGCGATTGACAGTGGGTTGGCGACAATATGAAGTGCTGTATACATGTTGCTTCTAAGGCAAAAAGCCCAATAACCTTATTTTCTCAAACAAGTTGGGCATCATTTGTTCAGTGTGCCCAGAAATGGGTTAACCTCAACACTGCTGAGAGTTTAATAGCTGAAAAAGCCATAGCAACATTTAACTTAACAGAAACCTGGAGAGACCAATATCTGCCAGTTAATGTGGGCTTCCATAATGCTACATGCTCTTCACCAAGAAAGAGCTTTCTAATTGTGTGTAGGTGCATCATGTAGGCCAGGGGTGTCAAACTCAGTTCCTGGAGTGCCACAGGCCTACAGAGTTTAATTCCAGCCCTGCTCCAAAATGCCTCCTTGTAATTTTCAAACACTCCTGAAGACCTTGATAAGCTGCTCCAGGTGTGTTTAATTAGGGTTGGAGCTAAACTCTGCTGGACTGTGGCCCTCCTGGAACCAAGTTTGACACCCCAGATGTAGGCTATGTATGTGTGTAGTTAGTTTAAAAATGTATGTTAAATAAACCTCACACTACCAGTGAATCCTAATTGTACGATGTGATTTTTAACTAATGTATATTTTTGAACACGTTGTATCTTAAAATGTATTATTTATTTAAAATATCTATGTTATATTTTTAATGTGCAACAATTGACGTTGGAAACAAGAGGTAATGTGCTCAACAACAATTTATTTAGCCAGTTATGAAAAATGGAGGATATCTATCAAATCGAAAACTAAAGGAGAAAAAACAGACTGCCTATGTAAATGTTCTTTTTTGCTTTTTTTGGATATCCAGGGTGGCAACCAATATAGCCAGAAAAAGACATACATGTGACAATATTTCAGGTGAGGATCATCAACATTTGCTTCTTAGACATCTTAAAGACTGTAAAACTACAAAAGTTAGAAAACATATATCAATAGGGGATTATTTATAGGGGAGGAGTTCCAGTGATCCAATGTTTTTATGCACTATACATCTAATCATGACAATCCTCATATCTATCAATTCCTCATGCAAAGACGAAGAGGAAATGGGGTAGATTGTGTCTGTAGGATGTATTGTTCAGATTCTATGTAGATTTAAAATTTTCATTTTCCGCAGCCAAAAATCAAGCACGGACGCAAAATATGATACAAAAAAAATCACATATGGGACAATAATTTGCGTGGGGAACATCAAAATTCCTTTTCTAGACACCTTAAGGATGACAAAAAACTAGGTTAAAAAAAAATATACCTTTCGGGTGCAGGTGAACCCCCCCTTCCTACCCTACTATTCCATTGTAAGGTATTATTATATTGGAAGATTACAAACACAATTTCCACCCCACATAGTTTCTGTTTGTGGAATAATCCTCATTAATAGAAAATCGGTGTCTGGTCAATTGCACACATTATGGATGGGGAAGGGAATTTTCTCAGTTAAGATGATTTTTGTGGAAAGCACAATATCGTGTGTACTTAGAGATTGTATTGTTAAAAGCTATTCCTGCGGGCATGGCTCAATTGGTTAAAGGTACATTGTGTTATTCACCTGTGATACCAAGACTGAGTGCTTTAATCATTTCTGGTTTCAATTTTATCGAGGGGAGTTGTAATAATACGGTATTAAGAACATTTGTAAATGCACAGGCTTTCCCTTTACATGTCAAAAAAAAAAAAAAAGAGACCTCTTCTTTTAGATTTTTCTAAGGAGAAAGTGGTTCAAATTAGAACATGGTTTCTTTCCCTCTTCTACCGAAGGCTAACGTTTAAAACGAGTAAGGTTTAAAATGATTAATGACATCTAACCTTGTAATGAGTTCCTCAGACATAGATTTAATATGAAGTGCAATAAGTGCACCTTCTGTGAAGCAGACACATTTTAATTGTGCAAATTTTCTAAACAATTCTGGGATGACCTTCATGTTTGGTTAAGTTTGAAAATATGTAATACCTGACTTTGAATTTAAATCTATAAAATATGTTGTTTTTTTTTCTCAATGGTGATGTTGAATTTTTGGTTAATAATATTGTAGTTTTGGACAGTTACTTGATACATAAATCTAGATTTTTAAAGAATCCTCCCATCTTACATTTCCAGAAGGAATTGGCAAACTTCCTAAAATCCTTAAATGTTGTAACAGAACCACAGACTCGAAGATAGTGTTAAACCCGGAGGTGTAATTTATTGAAGGATAAAGGGGAGCTGGTGAATCTGAGTGCACACCGCAGTGCAATAGAGTGGAAATCAAGGGAACTTGATGAAGGAGCGATGAAGTGAGGAGCTTGGACACACCTGAGTGTTGGAGAACTTCGTAGAAAGTAGCTGGGATGAAGGAGCGAGGATAGGTGATCACGGGAACGTGATGCTGGAGCACTGGAGTTAGGAGCTTTGAACACGCCGGAGCGTTAGAGAGGAGAATCTCGTAGAACGTTGCTGGAACGAAGGAGCGTGGAGCTCTGGATGAAAACCAGGAAACGTCTTGGAATAGAAGCAGGTAAGTGAGTCTAGTTCGACGTGTGAGACCAGACCAAGAGTAAATGGAGAGTGGAGCTTATATAGTGTGAGGCAGATTGATGTGGGAACAGGTTTCATGTGCGGGTGATTAGTACTCTGGAGAGAGGGAACGTGGAGTGTAAGTGCTGGGAGTCAGGCGGAACTTTTTCAAATGTATGCATAATTAAAAAGCCCTTAAATTGTGTAAATTTTGGAGACATACTTTGATGATTAACCCGCTTGTTCAATATTCTTTTGGTCTTGTTGTTGTTGTTGTTTTTTTTAACCCTTGGTTATTAACCTCTGTTTATTATGACGGAATGTATTAAGTTTTACGTTTAGTGCCTTCTTTGTATATTTTACTCGGAAAAATGCGGAAACGCGGCATCACAGTCTGTGAAAAAGGTTGCAGCAAAATCTTCCGACCTCGGAATAGTTATAACCAAAAATCTGAAAATTAGATGTGATTTTTTTTCTTTTCTATAATTGGCAAAAAAACGTAAAAGCAGTGAAAAAACGAAATGGCTTCAAAGGGATTTTAATTTAAAGGGAAGGATTCTCCTTTCAAAAGCGGAGGGAATTTCAAGACTTGCATGATTCCATCTCTTTAGACCTTGATAAAACAATCTGTAAGGAAATTACTTTATAATTTTGTTTGGAAAAATAAGACGCATTATATACGAAAATCTGTATTAGCAAATAGCTACTTTAATGGAGGTCTTAACTTTGTAGATTTCACAACATTGAACATTTAAAATAAACTGAACAAGAAATTCATCTTCTATGTGGAACATCATACCAGAACATATATTTTCCAAGCTGGGAGGATTACAATTTCTGATGTTATGTAATTTCAACATGGCCAAAATTCCCATTGCTCTGTTTTTCTGTCTAGATGCTCAGCATCTATCGTTTTCAAGCACAATTATTCTCCAACTAGTAATTTTATGTGACATTACAAGCATTAATCTTTTATAGGCAAAATTACATATTCACAAATTTAAAACCCCTGATTTGTAGTTTTCAGAAAGGAAACTGAACATTATATTGACTAAATCTTTTCTATTAAACAAAAGGCCTGTAACTTTAACATTTTATGTAGATTTGTATTAAGCTCCCTCTAGTGTGTAAATGCTGTATTGTACTCCTTTTGTTGAAAGTATCTGTATTCAGAAGCAGAATCAGTTCCCCTTCTGTCGCTCTCTCCAGGTTGTGTCGGAGAAGCGACATTAGGGGTCTCTCTTGAGCCACCGAATATACCTCTGATCTATGAAAAAAGGCCAATGAGAAGTTGGCAGCTAGTATTTGCATACCCCGCCCCTGGATATAGGGGTACAAAGGCGAGGCAAATACTAGAGTTCATTCAGAAATTTTCTTCGGAGACGATGGTCTTGTATGCTGTCTGCTACGAGTTACACACACCCGTGTATTCCTCTGACAATCTGCATGCTGTTGGATTTGACGGCACATAACAGCGGCTTTCTCCTATCCTGTGCACGGCTGTGCATTGTTGCCCCTGGGCGCTTCCACAGCGCTTCCACAGTGCAGAAACGCAAACTCTAAAGAGTTGTTTAAAAGAGTAATACACAGCGGCGTTGAACGTCGTTTTCAGGACGCGTCTTTTTAAAGACGGGTTTCCGCCTCTGTGTAGTTTCTGGATGCGGTTGATTTCTCCCCACCTCCGATGGTCATAAAAACTGCCTGGCGTACCTGGGTTGCGATTACACGCAGGCAGCGTTTTTTATGAATGGTCTATGTTTTCAGTGCGAGAACATAGCCATAACAGCATTGCGGTCACCGGCTTTCTTTTGTCATGAGAGAAAGCCACTTCAGCCGCCCCCCTCACCTCGCTTCTTTCCCACGGGATTGGGGCAGGCGCCGTGGGCGATGAAGGTGATTTGGGGGCAAAGACGGGCTGTGTTCGCCGGGTAAATCCCCGCGAACCTCCCGCCTCCCCGATACGCTTGCTGGCTTCCGTCCGAGCTCGGGATGAGTGATTTCTCTCCAATAGATTATGTTCTCAGTGCAAGAACATAACTGTGACAGCATTACGGTCACCGGCTTTATTTTGTCATGAGAGAAAGCCACTTCAGCCACCCCCCGCGCCTCACCTCTTTCCCACGGGATTGAGGCAGGCGCCGTGGGCGATGAAGACGATTTGGGGACAATGACGGGCCTGTTCGCCGGGTAAATCCCCACGAACCACCATTTTCCGCGATACGGTCCCCTTACAAGCGGACCCGCGTTTTCCTTGGGAAAGTTCCGGCTGCCCTTCAGTTGCCGTGTGCAGCAACTCCCCCCTCGCTGAAGCTGGATCTACCAACGCGCCACTTCCACGTGTCGCCTAAAAACACATATGATGTATTCACCACCTTACCTCCCCAGCTGGGTAGGGGTGGTCTCCGCAGGGTCTTTTCCCCCTGAAAGAATAGGAAATTGGGTAAGACCCCCTTCCCTCAGTGCGTGTAAGGGCCTCGGCTTTCTATTGCTCTATGCGAGAAACATAGAGAGAAAAGAGGCCCAGCCAGGCTTGGCCCGTTCCCAGGTTGGCAATCGTCGCCTTGTTCCCCTGTCAGGGTAACCACTGTAGTGGCCGGACCATTTCCGGCTCCTCAGAAAAATCCTGAATGAACTCTAGTATTTGCCTCGCCTTTGTACCCGTATGTCCGGGGGCGGGGTATGCAAATACTAGCTGCCAACTTCTCATTGCCCTTTTTTATAGATCAGAGGTATATTCGGTGGCTCAAGAGAGACCCCTAGTGTCGCTTCTCCGACACAACATCTCGTTCCCTCCATCGGGGAACGGAGGTTACATTCGTAACCTAGACGTTTTATTGGCAGGTATGCTTACACATACAAGGATTTTGTCTTGGTGACAGATGCTTCCAGTGCACACCAATACAGCAATATGACAGAGATGAATATAAAAAATAAAATAAAAGTAGAATAAAATAAAAATGTAATAGAAAATAAAGCATATATAGAATACACAATAAGAATATATATATATATATATATATATATATATATATATATATACTTTAATTTCTATTCAATTGTAATTTTGTTAAAACATTTTTAAATAAATTTTTATTATTATTAATTAATTAATATGTTTTTTATAAGTGGATTTAATAAATGAAATATAATAATAATAACTAAGACGTTACGACAGTAAGTGACCGTTTGCGGATACAATACAAAATTAATGGGTAGAGCCGTAAACAAACACCTATCCGTGTCTTGTCTTATAAAACTTCAATTGTATCGTAGTTAACGCCACACATAGTTCATTACAAAATGACAGGAGTTCAATTCATTAAGTTATGAGCTATTTCCCCATAAAAGCAGTTTCTTCAGCACACTGAAATATCTCCTCCATAGATATCCATTCAAAAATGGCATCTCGTCTCCTCTTCAGAGATTGTCTATTCTATGGGACCGCCGCGTTATGCATAGCTTGGCTTACATTGTGGCAAAAGGGGTCGAGCATAAGAATGATTTTTGTGTAACTGTATAGGGTGACCATACGTCCTCTTTTTCCCGGACATGTCCTCTTTTTCGGACCTTCAAAAGCATCCGGTCGCGATTTCTAAATATGCGACAACTGTCCGGGATTCGGCATTAGTTGCATTATGATGCGCATATGGTCTAATACTTCATTGTGTGTGTGCGCATATTAGCATAGCTTTAACGGTTTAATTTGGTGTTCGAGAAGGCGGGACTTACAAAGATGGGTTAAGTCCCGCCTTCTTGCACACCAATTGTTCAATAATAAGAGGCTTGCAGCATTAGACAGCCAATAGCCAACTCTCAGACATGCAAAACACTGTTGTGTACAGCGTCAAACATTTTCTTGACAATAGCAGCATATGTCAGCTGTCCTGGCCTGAAACAATATCCAAGGAATGCCCATTATGCCATGGCCATATAATGTTATTTCTAATTTCATGTTATCACATTGCTTCATATTACATGGCCATTCAAATGTGAAAATGATGGTAGAATGTACACTCATGGGATCTAATATTTTAATCACTGAACATTCAAAAGAATGTAGGAGAACATTTTAAATGTGGGAAGAGTGAAACCAATTTTATTAATATAAAATGCTGCTCTACATATGTCTGCCAGGGAGGTGCCTCTGGCCAGTGCCCATGAGGATGCCACACTCCTTGTTTAGTGTGCTCGGACCCGCAAGGGGGTGGGTGGGGGGCACATGGCCTGGGTGAAATGGCGTCCACTGCCCAGTGGGAAAGCCTCTGTTTGGAGACAGCGTTCCCGTTCCGCTGTCCACCAAAGCAGACAAAGAGCTGCTCAGATTTTCTAAAGCTCTGCGTGCGGCACAAGTAGATGAAGCACGTACCGGACACAGCAACGAAGGGGCTGGGTCTGCCTCCTCCCGGGGCAGCGCTTGCAGGTTCACTACTTGGTCTCTGAAGGGCGTGGTAGGAACCTTGGGCACGTAGCCCGGTCGCGGTCTTAGGATCACATGTGTGTCTGCCGGACCGAACTCCAGGCAAGTGTCGCTGACAGAGAACGCTTGCAGGTCCCCAACCCTCTTGATGGAGGCGAGCGCGATCAGCAGGGCACTCTTTAGAGAGAGGGCCCTGAGTCCAACTGATTCTAGCGTCTCTGAAGGCCGGAGAGGACCACTGAGAGATCCCAGGCTTGGCAGGGAAGATTTAACCTCCGGGTGCCTCTTAGGAACCTGATGATTAAGTCATGCTTACCCAAAGACTTGCCATCTACTGCGTCGTGGTGGGCCGCGATAGCAGCAACATACACCTTCAAGGTGGAAGGGGACAGCCTCCCCTCCAGCCTCTCCTGCAGGAATAAGAGCACTGACCTAACTTCGCACCTCTTTTTGGGTCTAAAGCCCAGGAAGAGCACCAATTTGTGAACAAGTGCCACTTCAGGGCATAAAGTTACCTGGTAGATGGGGCTCTGGCTTGGTTGATGGTGTCTAGGTTGTAGACCAGCTAGATCTTCCACATCCCGTCCAGGGGCCAGACGTGGAGGTTCCAGAGGTCTGGGTGCGGATGTCAGAGCATGCCCCGTCCCTGAGAAAGAAGGTCTTTACTCAGGGGAATTCGCCAGGAAGAGGCTGTAACGAGGAGTACGAGGTCCGAGAACCAGGCCCGGGTGGGCCAGTAGGGAGCCACTAGGGTGACTTGCTCCTCGTCCTCCCTGACCTTGCACGTGCTTCTGTGCAAGAAGGCTCACTGGGGAAATGTGAACTTGCGCAGCCCTGAGGGCCAGCTGTGTGCAAGTGCGTCTGCTCCGAGGGGAGCCTCTGTTCAGGCATACCAGAGCGGGCAGTGGGAGGCAAACAGGTCTACCTGGGCCTTGCCGAATCGTTCCCAAATAAGCTGGACCGACTGGGGGTGAAGCCTCCACTCTCCACCAGGCAAGCGTTGTCGTGACAGCGCGACTTGAGTCTCTGCTGGCTCCAAAGGAGGAGACAAAGGGCGAGTTGTGACATGTGGTGGGAGCGAACGGTGCTTTGACGATTTATGTATGCTACCGCGGTGGTGCTGTCTGACCTGACTAGGACATGTTTGTCTCGAACTAACGGGAGAAACTTCCGCAGGGCAAAAAAAACGGTCAGCAACTCTAGGCAATTGATGTGCCATCGCAGCAGGGCCCCTTTCCCATGGCCCGTGGCTGCGTGCTCGTTGCACACGGCGCCCCAACACATCTGTCCAGGGTTTGAATGTTTGATGGCAGGCGGGGTGACCATCACACGGTGCGTGCCGCGGCGCCATGCTCCTCTCGGGACTCGAGTCTGAAGCCAGTGCTGAAGCGGTCTCATATGCATCAACCCCAGCGGCGCGACCGCCGCAGAGGATGCCATATGCCCCAGGAGCTTCTGGTAAAGTTTTAAAAGGAACCGCTGTGCCCGGCCTGAAGGTGGCGAGGCATTCCAGCACCGACTGCACATTCTCGTTGGTGAGACGTGCTAACATTGAGACGGAGTCTAACTCCATGCCGAGAAAAGAGATGCTCTGAACCGGGGTGAGCTTGCTCTTTTCCCAGTTGACCTGAAGCCCCAAACGGAAGAGGTGCCTGAGCACCTGATCACTGTGAGTGCATAGTAACTCTCGGGAGTGGGCCAGAATTAGCCAGTCATTGAGGTAATTGAGTATGCGGATGCCGGCTTCTCGGAGTGGGGCAAGGGCTGCCTCTGCGACTTTCGTGAAGACGCGAGGGGACAGAGACATGCCGAAGGGGATGACTTTGTACTGATACGCCTGGCCGTCGAACGCGAACCGTAGGAAGGGTCGGTATCGATGGAGAATTGAGACGTGGAAGTACGCGTCCTTCAGGTCTACCGCTGCGAACCAATCTAGATGCCGGACGCAAGTTAAGATGTGTTTTTGTGAAAGGGAGTTTGTGCAAAGCCCGGTTGAAAACTCGCAAGTCCAAGATCGGTCGTAAGCCGCCGCCTTTCTTGGGCACAATGAAGTAAGGGCCCAGACTGCCTCAATCCCCAGACATCCCCAGACTGCCTCAATCACCAGCCGCATCGTCCTCAATCCCGTGGGAAGAAGGAGCAATGCGGGGGTGGCTGAAGTGGCATGCTTGCAACGTCGCCATGGTCATGCTCTTGCAATGAGAACATGAATCATCCACAAACGCTGCCTCGGTGTGATCGCAGCCCAGACACACGAGACAACGCCTGTGGTCGTCTGAAGCGGAGAACACTCTACCGCATCCAGGAACTACACAGGGGCGGAAAGGCATCTTTATAAAGACGCGTCCCGAAAAGGACGTTCTACGCCGCTGTGTAAAGCTCTTTTAGATGAAAAGGGCTTCTTCATCTCGGTTGGAGGGACAGGCTCTATCTCGTCTTTTGATTAAGAGAGTAGTGATTTCCTAGTGCAGGGATTTGGTAAAGCGGTTGCCCGTGAAAGGGGGCGGAGGCCTGGCAAACTGAATTCCATAACCGAGTCGGATGGTACGGGCCAGCCAGCGTGACGGGTTGGGAAGTGAAAGCCACGCATCCAAGCTCCGTGCCAGGGGCACCAAGGGGACGATTATTTTTGACGTACCCGGTGGGGCTTCGCAGCGGTGCGGAGCAGGCAGTACGGCGTCAGGAGGCGAGGAAGCGTGCCGAGGCTCTGGTGCTGAGAAAGGAATAAAAGCACTTACCTTGCTCCACACTCCCAGTAGGGGGCGGGTTAGTGACTGAGGAGGAGGTCCCGTAGAGGCGTTCTCTGGACTCGTCAGAACCGGCCGGCCAGGGAACAGTTGTGGAGCTGAGGGCGGAGGGTCCGCATCCAGCGTGCCGAGACTGTTGAGGTGTGGCGGCAGAGTGCCGTGAGAACGGCATTTGCGGGCCAGGTGACACAGAGACATAGGAAATAGCTCTTTTACTGGCAAATTAAATAAATTCAACAAAAGATTCTCCTCCTGGTCCTCCACCGGGGAACGGAGTGGTCTGCTTACCCGCTCCGGAGCTAACATCTTGGTCCCTGGGTCGATCGTCTCAGGAGCGCCTGTGAGCCTTCCGGGTCCTCGAGGGGGTCCGTGAGATGGGGGGGCATCTGCTTCCTGCAGGGTGCTCAACGCACAGGCTGAGAGCTGGGCCCGGGTTGAGGAAGAGCAGGGCGTTTCTTCGCTGCAGGAGGACACCCTCGGCGAGCAGACGGGGCATGGCCTGCTCTGTCTGCTTCTTCACCGCGGAGAACTGGTAGCGGCATGTCCGGTGGCACTGTAGGCTTTGGCAGTCAGTGAAGACGTTGTCTTACAAGCCTTGGAGGGGAGCACAGGTCAACCCCGCCAGGTGCTAGGGTTCTCGGGGCACAGGTGTTGCGCAACAGCCCTGTCCACCTGGGGAATCTGCGTGTACCTGTGGGCCGCACCGCCGTCGAGGGTAGCGAGAGCGGATGGCTTTGTGACGGGTGGAGAGGGGTGCGCTCCATGAAGACGTCAGCTCATCATGCACTTCTTGGAAAAACGGCTGTGAGCGGGAACCAGTTATTCAACCATGATGGCTGTGGGGTGGATGGCCCCACGCTGGCGGCGGCCTGGGCAAGCATACCGGACATCTGCGTGTCAGCCTCAGCTGGCCAGAAGGCGGCAGCCCTGGGGAGTCATCCGCGTTAAGAGCTCGACCTCCAGAGGATAGGCAGGCTGGCTGTGAGGCAATGGGAGTCACAACGTCGAAGTGAGCGACAGATGGGAACCAGAATATGGTTTACCTAGTTTAAACTAATGAAAACTGTAATGCTATTAAGTTGATGATTCACGTCATTATAAACAGTACTCACACCATAATCTCATTTGTATACAATTTGTCAAGCTTGTATCCTTTTACAGGTGAGAATCCTATTTGAGAAATAAGAAATATTGGAGCTTACAGATAATTCTTAAAATATTTTTAGGGGAAAATTATATTTCCATCCAATAATCTGCATGAAAATTGTATTCTTTATTATTATTATTTAGAAAAAAAGAAAAAAGAAATCGCCTTATGTTGCAGCCTGACCAACAATTTGCCAGTTTAAATGATGGGTGTAGAATGTGATACAGTCAAGTTTACAGGAGGATGAATGTCTTACCTGTATCTTTTTCATTTTTCTTTTCCAGCAATTTCAGCATTGGACTCGTTTCCATCCTGTTTGGCCTCTCCTGCATTTGCTGTTGTTGCTTCCATCTGATTCAGCAACTGTCATTCTGCATTTCTGTTTGCTTTGATTTTGAACCCTTAGTAATAATAAAAGTCTTAGGAGTTTTCCATTTGAGCTGTAGTTGTACATTCAAGTTTGTTTTTCCTTGATTTAATGTGCTTGTGTGGATATTTGCCATGACAACAATTATTTATTTCACAGTACTTGCAAAGACTCCGCATGAAAAAGAACCACTTATACACAATGTGTCATATTAATCAAAATAAATGTATCAGTATTGGCACTTTATATTTAATCAGTTAAAATATAACTTCACAATGGTGGATTCTGTGATTTAGATTATGAAGCACACATTTAATTGACAATATTTAAAAGTCATAATAGTAATGGTGGGAAAAAATATTACAAGGTGTCAGATCTTTTTATTTATTTTAAATGCTATAGAATTATTATAGTACAAATATAGGTTAAGTGGGATCTTTGTAATATAATAAGTAAAGGATCAATATAAAGGCCATGTTTTACAGAATATTGAGTAGTTTCTAAACCAATATTAAGGAAAATAATATTTTTTATTATTTTTATTAGTAAAACCATAGCAACCACAAAACCATAGATGTGTGTCAATCTGAATGTCAATCTGCAAAACAAAACATGGTCTCTGCATAAAATCGAAATGGGCCTAATGGGCCGTGATGAGATAAAATGAGTTGTGGCGTTACGCAGAACGGACCACAAAACTGCCGCGTTATGTAGAAAAGGACAACCTGAATGTTTTAGATTCCCAATTCGAAAATTAGTTGCATTGCTTCTTTGTAAAAATGGACCAATTTGATGCAATTCTATCAACGTGTATTTTGCTTTTAAAAGGAAAGTTTATATCACCATCTACTTGAACATGAAAGTAATTCAGACTGCAGATGATGTTCTTTAGTTTTCTTTAATACATTTCATTTCATACACATGGAGATACAGTACATCAAGCCATACAGAAACATACAAAGAGTGAAACATTCCTATCACTTCCCACTGTGAACACTCTCCAGTACAGACTCATCCCTTCATAATCACTTGCTTCAGGTGGTTTTTCAACAGTAAAAATATGTAATGTTTGTTTGTCTGTTTAATTTATGTTTATCTAAGAACATGAGAGCACATGTCTGAAGAGTAAGAGTGAGCTAAAGCATATTTTCCAGCATTCATTTTCAAATATGAAAGAATGATTTGACTGTAGACACTGACAAAGCACCAGCTCTGTTCCAAACATATTTCCTTTGTGCATAGAAACAGTCTCACTTAGAAAAATGATAAATATCCCTGTCTGTGCCACTGAACAAAAACTGGTGGATAGACAGACAGACAGACTATTCAATTAAATACTGTGTGGAAACACTGTTACAAACTTTTGGAAAAAGTTCACACTTAAGTTGCTGAGTCACAAACCTACAGATAACATATCCATATATACAGATTTTAAATAATTACCTTAATAAATAATCAGCTTTTCCCATGGGTTTCCCACATGTTTGTCTTACTTAAACAAGTCCTTTCTGTAAATGACATGAAATGTGAAATACTGTATAGTGAATTATTATGATGTTTGCGTCATCGTTACTTAACATGAACACAGTAGCAAATCAAAAGCTCATCAATGCTTATATATCTTATGGACAGACCCACAAAGACATCAAATCTTACACTAACACTTACAAAACTTTTGGTACACAAATCGCTAGAGTTATTGCAAAGTTATAGAATACCTGTATCGGATATTGAATAAATGTCACTCATTTATGTTTTCTGAAACATATACTGTAGATATAATTGATTAATCCCATAGTAGAATAGGCATACAATTCCAGGGATTTTGTTTGTTTGCTTTGATAAACTAAACTAGCATTGCAAGGCATGTGGCGCTATCAAAGAAGAAGAGCGTTATATGTTCTGTTGCTGATTTAAGTATTTGCACATTATAACATCTAAATGTGACTACAGTATATTCTCTGTATTTGCTGTAAGCAAGTCTGCAACAACAAAACAGGTGAATGGTCACAACTAAGTGAAATAAAGGTCTTGTTTAAGCATCTGTAATGATAGACAACATAAAAAACGGGAAAAAACATCTCACGGTCAAAGCAAAATTCACACATATCACATTACTATTTTACACATTAATGTTTTACACAGACTTACTAAGATATATCACTCACACACTATTGTACAATCTTACACAAGCATGTTGAAACACATATCAACACCCTAGAAAAACAAACAAACATGCATTGCAAGAAGCTTCAATACTGTGCAGTGTGATTTAAGGATTGGACAGCACAGCACTGCCACAAATGATTTTACAATGGCAGAACACAAGCTAAGAGCCTGCTGAGTTTAGGGTTAAGGTTAGGCAGATGACTAGTTGAGCATAGGATTGATAGACTCAAAAGTCTCAGTGGTAGTTCAACTGTACTAGACTGAATCACAGGCACTAACAAACACAAAACAATCACTTCTATCAAAGACGCCACCACACTGCAGCATGAATATTTGTAACGAGACATCACAAGGATGGGTAAGGACTAGGACATGCAGGGGTTGGGCTGGGACCTCTGGGATAAGAAGTTAGTCTCACTTTGGTACTGGAAAGATGTTGGTCTATTGTTCAAACGAGGATGATCTGCAATATCGTGTTCCAGTAGGAAAGGAAAAAGTCCCTTTAGCCACTTAGGGAGGGACTTGTCTGGTTGGGGAAGGTGGTGGCCGACGGCTACGTTATAAAAATGGGGAATAAGAAGAGAAAGCGTTAAGAAAGAATGGAAGATTCGTTGGAATGGATGATGGGTTAAGAGTAAAAAAACAACAAAAAATAATTAGTATCTGTAATAAATGTTGTATTTAGTTGTTAAATTACAACAGATTTGTAAGGTAATGCTAGATTATCTTTGCATACAATATATTAGTGACACAACATCAAAGCTTATATGATTTCAGAAGGGGAAAATTATTGGCCTGCATCAAGAAAAGAAATCAACTAAGGAGATTTCTGAAATCACTGGAATTGGGTTAAGAACTGTCCAATGTATTAAAACCTGGAAGGATAGCGGTGAACTGTCAACTGTGTTGAAGAAATGTGGTTGGAAAAATAATCTTGAATGATCATGAACGGAGATCACGCTTGAAGTCAACTCGTAAAAATCAACAGTAGAACTCACGGCTAAGTTAAATAGTGAACGTAAGATCATTTCCATGCATACAATGCAACGAGAACTTACAGGATTGGGAATAAACAGCTGTGTGGCCACAAGAAAGCCACTTGTTAGTGAGGCTAATCTGATAAAAAGGACTTTAAAAATAAAGATTGGACTGTGGAGCAATGAAAAAAGGTAATGTTGTCTGATGAGTCCAGATTTACCCCATTTCAAAGCGATGGGTGCATCAAGGTAAGAAGGGAAGCGCATGAAGCGATACACCCGTCATGCATAGTGCCCACTGTACAAGCCTCTGGAGGCAGTGTTATGATCTGGGGTTGCTTCAATTGGTCAGGTCTAGGCTCAGTAATGTTATGCGGCAATAAAATGAAGTCAGCTAACTACCTGAATGTACTGAATGACCAGGTTATCCCATCAATGGATTTTTTCTTCCCTGACAGCACTGGTATATTCCAGGATGACAATGCTAAGATTCATTGGGCTCAAATTGTGAAAGAGCGTTTCAGGGAGCATAAGGGATCATTTTCACACATGAATTGGCCACCACAGAATCCTGACCTTAATCGCACTTCTTTGGGAAGTGCTGGAGATGAAATTACAGAGTGAATTGACTCTCTTGTCATCAATACAATATTTGTCATCCAAACTGTAATATAACTTTGGACGGAAATAAATGTTATGACATTGCATAAAGTTGATGAATGCGTGCCATCATCAAAGCTAAATGTGTTCCAATGAAATATTAGAGTATGCTACATTTATTTTTGGCCAGACAGTGTATAAAGCAATGTAAATACAAACTGCATTATCAGCATGTTCTTCTACAATAATTTTTACGTCAACTACTGTCATGGTGCGTACCTGCATAGAGTAACATTGCATATAGAAAGAATACCTAATTCAACTTTGAAATATTTTTAAATTATGTAATGTAATTTTATTCAGAGACAGAAAGAATGTAGACAGTAAAGGGTTCACTAGCTGGAGACAAACGAACAAAAAAGGGCTTATCTAATAGAGCTGGTGTGTAAGGTCTCACCTGGGAATGCTAGGAGGAGCCCTGTTGGGCCGACTGGGAACTTGTGGGCTGTCAGCATTGTTATTTAAGGGTCCTAACGGTCCTGGGCGAGATGGAGGTGGTGGGGCCCCCCTACCGGCAGGTCTCTGGCCAGCAGACATCCTGCGTGGAGCAGTAGGACTAGGCGGAGGAGACCTGCAAAGACAAGTAGAGATGCTTACAGCAAAGAATGGAGAGGGAGAAAAACTGCAAAATATGTCACAAAATGTAACTTTATATAAAAAAATTTATTATATTATTATTATGAGTATCAGTAATATATATATACTGTATATATTTTATTTTGAGTTTTTTTTAATACACAGTATATTGTATTAGTTATATATTTGTAATATGTCCAGATTAATTAGCTGATTAGAGTGTGACACTTTGAGCCTACAATACTGAACCTTTTCACAATATTCTAATTTTCTGAGATTCTGAATTTGGGGTTTTCATAAGCTGTAAGCCATAATCATCAAAATTATATCAAATAAAGGCTTGAAATATCTTACTTTGCTTGTAATGAGTCTATATAATATATTAGTTTCACCTTTTAAGTTGAATTACTGAAATTAATGAACTTTTGCATGATATTCAAATTTTTCGAGTTTCACCTGTATATCACCTAGATATTTCATAGAGACTGTGTCTGTTTCCCGAACTACCAAACATAATACCCACACTAAATAATTTAGAAAAAATGTTATTAAGATCATACTTGAACAAAACAAACAAATAAAAAATAAACATCATATAAAAATAGGGCTACTAATCATTAGATCTCTGTCTACCAAAGCACTAATTTTCAATGAAATGATTACAGATCATAGATTGGATGCGCTCTGTTTGACTGAAACCTGGCTTAAACCGGATGAATATATTAGTTTAAATGAATCTACTCCCCCAGGTTATTGTTATAAATATGAGCCACATCTGAAGGGTCGAGGAGGAGCTGTTGCTACAATTTACAGTGAAGTTTTTGGTGTTACTAAGAGGACAGGATATAAATGTAAGTCTTTTGAACTAATAATGCTTAATGTGACACCGTCCAATATATTGGTTAGGAATAAAGTCTCAACAGAACCAGATATTACATCACAGCTCAAGAGTAATGACTTCATGAATTTCTTTACAGATAAAATTGAAATAATCAGAAATAAAATTGGTATCAGCGGCGACGAGCAGGGTGCTAATATGAACGATGCAAGCATGAGTCGTGAGGAGGAAAGTTCCAACACCAACTTTGCTCAAGCTCTGGATAAGTTACCTGAAAATATTACGAAGGTAATAGATGATAAAGTGAATGCTGTCCTAGCTGCGATAAATGATCAAACCGTTCAGTTCCAAGCCTTGGTGGAGAGAGTGGGCCAGGCGGAGGAACGAATAGCTGGTGTGGAAAATTCAACGGATTCTCTACAGGTCACCATGGCTGATCTTCATAAAAAAGTGATCGAAATGTCAGCGCACATCGACCATCTGGAGAATCGCGGGCGCAGGTGTAATTTGCGTCTTGTCGGTCCTCAAGAGGGAGTGATCTGGTGCACTTCTTTGAAAGGTGGTTGCCCGATTACTTAAAGATTACAACGAAGGCTGGACGGATCAAGCTTGATCGTGCTCATCGCTCTTTAGCGCCATTACCAGGACCTAAGCAGAGACCCAGACCTGTCATCATAATGTTTCATAACTTTACGTACAAACAGCGAGTGTTGGACGCAGCTCGTCGTGTTGGCATGGATCCCGAAAGGAGCACTGACGCAGGACCGAGGATTTCATACTTCAATGATTACTCTGTGATGGTGATAAAGAAACGCAAGTCTTTCGACGATATCAAACGGCGACTGCAGAAGATGAAGTTTGAGTATGCCCTGCTGTATCCTGCAACTCTGAGGCTGACCATCAATGGGACAGTGAAGCGCTTTGCCACTTCAGATGACACGACTGCGTTCGTTGACAGCTTGGGCTAGGTTGGCGAGCTTTCGCGGACAGTAATGTGGTATTTCAACAAAATAACATGCTGAGTGAAAATGTATCATGTTGCTGAGAGCGTGGTGAGGTTTGTGTTTACCCTATGTTCAGAGATGTGAGTGGTGTTTGGGGGGTAGGCAGTTGTCTGCAGAAGAAAAGAGTAAGAACAGTTCTTCCTGCATGTTTGGCAGGTTTGTTCCCTTGAATAGTTTTCTGTATTCTGTTTTGATTTTATTTAATTTTTGTTTGAAGCTCAGATTCCCTAAGGGTTTCATTACAGGAATATACTCTAAAATTATCTATATTATGTTTGCACTGATTGCCTGTACAATATTGAATGTCTAGAGTGCTTAGGATTTGCACTTGGAATATTCGAGGTATCCATAATCCTATAAAGCGGAGAAAGATTCTTGCTTTTTTGAAAAAAGGAAATATCGAAATTGCTCTTTTACAAGAGACTCATCTGAGTGATGCAGAGCATCTAAAATTACAACAGGGTGGTTTTGGGCAGGTATACTTTTCTTCTTTTACATCTAGAAGTAGAGGTGTTGCCATTCTCATTAAACATAATTTACCGTTCAAAATTGTAAACTGTATTAAAGATAGGGGCGGTCGTTATGTTATTGTTGTAGGCTTGTTGCATGGTAAAACGTCTAGGTTACGTATGTAACCTCTGTTCCCCGATGGAGGGAACGAGACGTTGTGTCAGAGAAGAGACACTAGGGGTCTCTCTTGAGCGCCGATATTCACCTCTGAACTATGAAAAAAGGCCAATGAGAGTTGGCAACCAGTATTTGCATGTCCCGCCCCCGGACATACGGGTATGTAAGCGGCGCAAATACGGGAGTTCATTCAGGATTTTTCTGAGGAGCCGGAAATGGTCCGGCCACAACAGTGGCTCGGCGACGTGGCAGTGGAGACACAAAGTCTCATACCCTCCATCAGGGAACGGAGGTTACATACGTAACCTAGACGTTCCCCTTCTGTCGCTCTCTCCACGTTGTGTCAGAGAAGCGACACTAGGGGTCCACTTAAAAAGTGCCATACGCTGAGCCGTGTATGTGAACTACTGATACAGGAGCGAGCAGGTATTCTTACGTGCAGAACGACCAACTGTATCAGGCTGCACGTACCTTATCGTTACCCTGGAGGGGGGAACAAGGTGATGGCCGCCAACCTGGGAACGGGCCAGCCTGGCTGGGCCTCTTTTCTCTCTATGTTTCTCGCATAGAGCAACTACGGCCGGGGCCCTACCACGCATTGAGGGAAGGGGGTCTTAGCCCTCATTCAGGGCGGAGAAGACCCTGCGGAGGCCACACCTACCCAGGAGGGGAGGCAAATTTTAGTGGCAAATACATCAGATGGCCTAACTTAGGACCTATGTGGAAAAGTTGGTGCGGTGGTAGATCCAGCCTCATAGAGGGGGGAAGCATACAGCACGGTGACCGAGGCAGCTGTAACTGCCTAAGGGAGACACGGGGGTCCGCTCGTGAGGGGACAGTACCGTGGCAATACACACAGGGGGAGTCCGAACAGGAGGCCTTACCTGTGGAGCACCTATACCAGTACAGGTTAGCTTGAGGTACCCGCAGTGGTTTGGGTCGGCGAGTTCCTCCGCTGAACTGCGGACCCACGAGGGCTAGGGAGGAGTCAACCAGCGACCCAAAAATGGGATCTCCTGGGAACGGAGGTGCACTGTTTTCCCTTGGTTAGGGGGAAAGGGCGCTAGGTGCAAGCGGTTCACCCGGCTCGGACCTGAGAAAACACGGGATGATACTGACTCAACTCAGAGATTATAGAATCTCGCAAAAGTGTTAGGTGTTGCCCAGCCCGCTGCTCTACAGATGTCTGCTAGGGTGGTGCCCCTAGCCAGTGCCCACGAGGTTGCAACACTACTGGTGGAGTGAGCTCGGACCCGCAAGGAGGGGGGCACGACCTGGGTGTGATAAGCCAAGGAAATGGCATCGACAACCCAGTGGGCGAGTCTGCTTGGAGACAGTGTTCCCTTTCTGCTGTCCCCCGAAGCAGACGAAGAGCTGCTCAGAGTGTCTAGTGCTCTGTGTGCGGTCCAGATAGATACGTAAAGCACGTACTGGAAACAGCAGTGAAAGGGCTGGGTCTGCCTCCTCCTGGGGCAGTGCTTGCAGGTTCACTACCTGATCCCTGAAGTGTGTGGTAGGAACCTTGGGCACATAGCCCGGTCACGGTCTTAAGATCACGAAAGTGTCTGCCGGACCGAACTCCAGGCAAGAGTCGCTAACAGAGAACGCTTGCAGGTCCCCGACCCTCTTGATGGAGGCGAGTGCGATCAGCAGGGCGGTCTTGAGAGAGAGGGCCCTGAGTCCAACTGAGTCTAGCGGCTCGAAGGGGGGTCTCTGGAGTCCCGTGAGGACAACCGAGAGATCCCAGGAGGGGAACAGGTTAGGCCAGGAGGGAGTCAACCTCCGGGCACCTTTTAGGAACCTGACAATTAAGTCGTGCTTACCAAGAGACTTGCCGTATACCGTGTCGTGGTGGGTCGCGATAGCGGCGACATACACCTTGAGGGTGGAGGGGGACAGCCTCCACTCCAGCCTCTCCTGTAGAAACACGAGCACTGACCTAACCGCGCACTTCTGTGGGTCTTTGGCTCGGGAATAACACCAGTCTGCGAACAGGCGCTACTTTAGGGCGTAAAGATGCCTGGTCGAAGGGGCTCTGGCTTGGTTGATAGTGTCTATGACGGCCGGTGGTAGGCCGGCTAGATCTTCCACGTCCCGTCCTGGGGCCAGACGTGGAGGTTCCAGAGGTCTGGGTGCGGATGCCAGAGCATGCCCCGTCCCTGAGAAAGAAGATCCTTCCTCAGGGGAATTCGCCAGGGAGGGGCTGTCGTGAGGAGCGTGAGATCCGAGAACCACGTCCGGGTGGGCCAGTAAGGGGCCACCAGAGTGACTTGCTCCTCATCCTCCCTGACCTTGCATAGCACCTGTGCAAGAAGGCTCACTGGGGGAAAAGCGTACTTGCGCAGCCCCGTGGGCCAGCTGTGCGCCAGAGCATCTGTCCTGAGGGGAGCCTCTGTGAGGGCATACCAGAGCGGGCAGTGGGAGGTTTCCTGGGAGGCAAACAGGTCTACCTGGGCCTTGCCGAACCTGTCCCAAATCAGCTGAACCGACTGGGGGTGGAGCCTCCACTCTCCGCCGGGCAAGCTTTGTCTTGATAGTGCTTCCGCTATCACATTGAGGTTGCCGGGGATGTGAGTGGCGCGCAGTGACTTGAGTCGCTGCTGGCTCCAAAGGAGGAGACGACGGGCAAGCTGTGACATGTGGAGGGAGCGTACTCCGCCTTGGCGGTTTATGTAGGCTACCACCGTGGTGCTGTCTGTCCTGACTAGGATGTGCTTGCTGCGAATTAATGGAAGAAACCTCTTCAGGGCAAGAAAAACAGCCAGCAGCTCTAGGCAGTTAATGTGCCTGTGCAGTGGGCCTCGGTTCCACCGGCCTGTGGCTGCGCGTCCATTACACAAGGCCCCCCAACCCAGTTTGGAGGCGTCGGTCGTAACCAGAACATGTCGCTGCAAGGGTACTCCTGCCCTTAGAAAGCAGAGGTCTGTCCAGGGTTTGAAGGCTTGGCGGCAGGTAGTGGTAACTTTCACGTTGTGCATGCCGCGGCGCCATGCTCGTCTCGGAACTTGAGTCTGGAGCCAGTGCTGAAGTGGTCTCATATGCATCAAGCCCAGCGGCGCGACCGCCGCGGAGGATGCCATATGCCCCAGGAGCTGTTGGAAACTTTTTAAAGGGACCACGGTGCCTGGCTTGAAGGAAGCGAGGCATTCCAGCACTGACTGAGCACGCTCGTTGGAGAGACATGCTGTCATTGAGACTGAGTCTAACTCCAACCCGAGAAAAGAGATGCTCTGGACCGGGATGAGCTTGCTCTTCTCCCAGTTGACCTGAAACCCCAAACGGCCGAGGTGCTTGAGCACCTGGTCTCTGTGTGCGCATAGTAATTCCCGCGAGGAGGCCAGAATGAGCCAATCGTCGAGGTAATTGAGTATGCGTATGCCAGCTCCTCGGAGTGGGGCAAGAGCCGCCTTTGTACTGATACGCCTGGCCGTCGAACGCGAACCGCAGAAAGGGTCGATGTCGAGGGAGAATCGAGACGTGGAAGTACGCGTCCTTCAGGTCTATCGCTGCGAACCAATCTAGATGCCAGACGCCAGATAGAATTTGTTTCTGGGTGAGCATTTTGAACGGGAGTTTGGACAAGGTCCGATTGAAAATTCGCAAGTCGAAGATCGGTCGTACGGCGCCACCTTTCTTGGGTACAACGAAGTAAGGGCTGTAGAAACCCTTCTTCGTTTCGGTTGGAGGGACAGGCTCTATCGCGTCCTTGATTAAAAGGGAGGCGATTTCTTCGTGCAGGGACTGAGCGTGTCTGTCGTGCACTGCGGAAAAACGAATGCCCACGAAGGGGGGCGGAGACCTGGCAAAATTAATTGCGTAACCGAGTCGAATGGTCCGGTGCAGCCATCGCGACGGGTTGGGCAGTGAAAGCCACGCCTATAAGCTCCGTGCTAGGGGTACCAAGGGGACGGGGATTTTGGACGTACCCGGCGGGGCTTCGCAGCTGTGCGGAACAGGTAACGTGGCGTCGGGGGGCAACGTGGCACCCCGAGGCTCTGGTGCTGAGAGCAAACTCAAAGCACTTACCTTGCTCCGCGCACCCGGCGGGGGGTGGGTTCGTGACTGAGGAGGAGGTCCGATGCTGGCATCCTCTGGACTTGTCTGAACCGGCCAGCCGGGGAACAGTCGTGGGGCTGAGGGCGGGGGCACCGCATCCAGGAAGCCGGGACTGTTGAGGCCTGAAAACTGAGTGCCGCGAGAACGGCATTTGCGGGCCATATGACCCAGAGGTAAAGGAAATATGTCTTTTATTGAGAATTTGGGTACCGCAGCCCCTGTTGAGGGGTGCGGCAAATGAAAAAACAAAAGATTCTCCTCCCGGCCCTCCACCGGGGGACGGAGCGGTCTTACCACCTCCGGAGCTAACTTCTTGCACTCTGGGGCTGTTGTCTCAGGAGCGCCTGGGAGCCTTCCGGGTCCTCGATGGGGTCCGTGAGACAGGGGGCATACGCTTCCTGCGGTTTGCTCGATGCCGGGGGTGAGAGCTGGGCCCGGGTTGAGGCAGAGCAGAAGGTCTTCTGGCTGCGGAAGGACGCCCTCGGCGAGAAGATGGGGCCTGGGCCGTGGCGGCAGGCTTGCGGCGAGGCATGATGTGAGAAATGGCCTCCGTCTGCTTCTTCACCAGGGAGAACTTCTGGGCGAAGTCCTCAACGGTGTCGCCGAAGAGGCCGAACTGGGAGACAGGGGCGTTGAGAAAGCGAGTCTTGTCGGTTTCACGCATCTCAACCAAGTTCAGCCATTGCTGACGTTCCTGAACCACCAGTGTGGCCATCGCCTGCCCGAGCGCCTGCGCTGTGACCTTCGTTGCTCTCAGGGCGAGGTCGGTCGCTGAGCACAGTTCCTGCAGCGTGTCGGGATCAGGGCCACCCCCGTGCATGTTTCGCAGTGCCTTGGCTTGGTGGACCTGCAGGAGAGCCATGGCATGCAGGGCAGAAGCGGCGCGTCCGGTAGCGCTGTAGGCCTTCGCGGTGAGCGAGGATGTTGCTCTACAGGACCGGGAAGGGAGTACAGGGCGACCCCGCCAGGTGGTAGTGCTTCCGGGGCATAGGTGGAGCGCAACAGCCCTATCCACCTGGGGAATCGGCGTGTATCCATGGCGCGTTCTGCCGTCGAGGGTGGCGAGGGCGGATGAGCAGGTGGCGGTGCGATGAGTGGAGAGGGGTGCTCTCCATGAAGACGTCAGCTCATCATGCACCTCCGGGAAGAATGGAACCGGGGGGGGCGAGGCTGTGGGGCCGTGGACGAACCAGTCGTCCAGCCGTGATGGCTGTGGGGAGGATGGAGGGAGTCAACGAGCGTGTCGGGGAGCGGGTGATCCGAGGGGGCGTACCCGGCAGAACTGCACCCGCTGCCATCCCCGAATCGCCTCCATCGACAACCGCATCGTCCTCAATCCCGTGGGAAGAAGGAGCAATGCGGGGGACGGCTGGAGTGGCTTGCTTACGGTTGTAATCGGTTGTAAGCAAGCCGCGACCGCAACGTTGTCATGGTCATGTTCTTGCAATGAGAACATGAACCATCCACAAACGCAGCCTCGGTGTGATCGCTACACAGACACACGAGACAACGCCTGTGGCCGTCGGAAGCGGAGAGTACTCTACTGCATCCAGGAACAACACAGGGGCGGAAAGGCATCTTTAAAAAGACACGTCCTTGCAAGGACGTTCAACGCCGCTGTGTTTTTGCTCTTTTAGAGGAAATTACTCTTTTAAATAAAATCACTCTTTTATGAAGAAAAAGAACTCGTAAGAGATCTTTATTATCTGCACTGTCGAAGCGCTCAGGGCATGCAAATACTGGTTTCCAACTCTCATTGTCCTTTTTCATAGTTCAGAGGTGAATATCGGTGCTCAAGAGAGACCCCTAGTGTCCCTTCTCTGACACAACGTGGAGAGAGCGACAGAAGGGGAACTATTCTCATACTAAACATGTACTATCCTCCGGCTCATCCATCTGACTTTATTACTAAAGTGTTTCTAGACTTAAGTGCCGAAGCTATGCCTTTAGGTACTCTCATTTCCATACCTAATATTACACCCTGTTTTCCTTTTAAGTGGTCGCCTCTAGGTTTTATCTATTTAGGTATTTCTATCTCTTTGTCCTTGAAGCAGATGTATGAATCTAATTTTGTTCCTTTATTTGAGAAAATACGGCTAGACTTTGAACGCTGGAATTCCTTGCCAGTATCTTGGCTAAGTCGGATAGCACTTGTAAAGATGATTGTTCTACCAAAACTATTATACCCTATTCGAATGGTTCCTATACTATTCTCAAATAGGACATTAAAGGGCCTGAATGGCTGGCTAACTTCCTTTATATGGAGTAAACGTAAGCCTAGATTAAAAATGTCAATACTCTATCTGCCAAGTTCTATGGGGGGGTTGGATTTTCCAAATATTAAGAGGTATCAGTTAAGTTCCCATCTGAAATACATTGCAGAGTGGGTCAGGAATGATTTTTCCTCTACTTGGTTGGATATCGAATCTTCCTTTTCAAAATTTCCTTTAAGAGCTCTTCTTTTTGTTAAAAGTTTTCAAAAAATAAAACAGATATACGATAATCCAATTATAGTAAATACTCTGAAAGCATGGAGATCAGCATGTAGACTTGAAGGTAGATCTAAATTGACTTCTTTCTTTACACCAATACTAAACAATCCTGATTTCACCCCAGGAATTTTGGATGATGGTTTTAAACGATGGTGTTGTTTGGGACTTGGTAAGCTTGGGGATATTTTTTCTGACAATAAATTAATGTCATTTGAGGAGTTAACTCAGAAGTATCATTTGTCCAAATTAGATTTTTTTCGTTTCCTCCAACTGAGACATTATATTACTAACAACACAACACTTGTTTATAAATTGTGAAATTTCTTCTATTGAAAGATTATTATTTTTATCATCGGGGAAAATGTCTCTGGGCAGGATTTATGGTTTAGTGTGCTCAATCTCTTCTGCTGATACACAGATTAAAACTAAATGGGAAGAAGAGTTAGCTACTGACATTGACGATGAAACATGGGAAGCCATTTGGTCAAATGCTAAAAAAATATCTGTTTGTACACGAATAAGAGAAATACAATTCAAAATCATTCATAGACTTCATATTTCCCCAAACCGCAGGCATTTTTTCAATGTGTTTAAAATGGGGGGTTGATGTCTTGTTATATTTGTATGTTAAGAAACTTCAATAAACATAATTCTAAAAAATAAAAAAAGAAATAAATTTGGAATTATGCAATCATCTGTCATCGCACCTCAGTAAACAGTGCATAATAATTTTTCTCACGTGTAACTTCAATCTTTCTCTGTCATAGGTCATGAAGAGCTAACAAATCTTATCGAAACATCAAAAGCCACAACTTGTTTGTTAGATCCTATACCAACTAAGCTCTTAAAAGAGGTATCTCCTGTAATCTCAGAACCTCTTCTTAATATCATTAACTCCTCGCTATGCTTAGGACATGTCCCAAGAAACTTTAAAATGGCAATTATCAAACCGCTTATTTAGAAGCCACAACTTGATCCTGGAGAACTTGCAAATTATAGACCGATTTCAAATCTCCTGTTTATGTCAAAAATACTACAAAAGGTAGTATCCTCCCAAATATGTTCATTTCTACAGAGAAATAGTATATATGAACAATTTCAGTCAGGATTTAGGCCTCATCACAGTACAGAGACTGCACGTATCAGAGTTACAAATGACTTGCTCTTATCATCTGATCGTGGCTGGATTTCTCTTCTAGTGCTTTTAGATCTTAGTGCTGCATTCGACACGATAGATCACGACATTCTCTTGAATAGGCTGGAGAATTATGTTGGAATTTGTGGAGTTGCATTAGCATGGTTTAGGTCATATTTAGCAGACCGCTACCACTTTGTTTATGTAAATGAGGAATTGTCAAACCAAACAAAGGTAAAATATGGAGTGCCACAGGGATCAGTTTTAGGGCCTCTGCTTTTCTCCATGTATATGCTTCCCCTGGGAGATATAATCAGGAATCATGGAATAAGTTTCCACTGCTATGCTGACGATACACAACTTTATATTTCTTCAAAACCTGATGAGATTTCATAATTCTCTAAATTAGCAGAGTGTATCAATGAAATAAAATATTGGATGGTCAGAAATTTCCTTCTACTCAATTCTGACAAAACAGAGGTACTAATTATTGGACCAAAAAACTCTAAAAATAATCAATTAAAATATAATTTGACTCTAGATGGATATACTGTTACATCATCTTCAACAGCAAAGAAATTAGGTGTTATATTTGATACCAATCTGTCCTTTGAAAATCAAATTACCAATGTTTGTAGAACAGAATTCTTCCACCTAAGAAATATTGCTAAATTAAGGCATATGCTCTCTGTTGCTGATGCTGAAAAACTAATTCATGCATTCATGACCTCAAGACTAGATTATTGTAATGCATTACTGGGAGGATGTCCAGCAAGATCAATAAATAAACTTCAATTGGTTCAAAATGCAGCAGCCAGATTGCTAACGAGAACCAAGGAATATGATCATATTAGCCCCATTTTATCATCGTTACATTGGCTACCTCTTAAATTCCATATTAATTTTAAAATTCTGTTAACTACGTACAAAGCTTTGAACGGTCTAGCTTTGCAGTACTTAAGTGATCTTCTACCACACTATATTCCAACACGTTCATTAAGATCGCAAAATTCTGGCACGTTAATAGTTCCTAGAATATCAAAATCCACAAAAGGAGGTAGATCCTTTTCATATTTGGCTCATAAACTATGGAATAGTCTCCCTAACACTATTCGAGATGCAGACACACTCTCTCAGTTTAAGTCTAGACTAAAGACTCATCTATTTAGCCAGGCATACACCTAATTTATCCTCCAACCCACAATAGGCTGCTTTAGTTGGGTCTGCCGGAACCAGAAACCAGAAACATTAAGCATGATCTCTAACTCTGCAATAAATTTTATGGCATCTATGCTAATATTATTTTATTTGTTTCCATGTCTCAACCCCGGGACTCCTATCCTGAGGTCACCAGAACCGGCTGGATCCAGCTCCATTCCTGCTTCGTGTTGGGCTCCACTGCTACGTGTCGCTGAATGATGATGACTAAATGCAGCTGGTGCCAGCCAAACATCACTTCAGTCTATTATGATGGAGGACAAATTGATGCCAACTCCAACCTGCATCTCCTCGGTCTATTGATGGACTACGATCTTGAAATGGAATGCATAGACCAACTATTGCCAACAAAAGCCTTCATCAGCCAATTAACAAGGACAATTGCATCTATTTGAACTTCTGCAATTAATCAAGGATGGACTTCAAAGACGCTGGTCATTAATCTTACAATTCAAACACAATCGATGTTTAAACACTGACCCTTAACACTTACTTAGTTTAATAATTTTAAACCATGATTTTAACTATACATAAGTAATATTTACATCATATTCATGATGTTAGCCAGAGGGGAACTGGCCCCCACAGTGAGTCTGGTTTCTCCCAAGGTTATTTTTCTCCATTAATCTACATCTTATGGAGTTTTGTGTTCCTTGCCACAGTCGCCTACAGCTTGCTCAATGGGGTTATTAATACAATTATTATCTAATTATTTTTAAACACGATTAAGAATCGTATTTTATCTAATTACACAATGATGAGTCATCGACTTTATAGATATTACAGTTTTATCGTCTGTTAATGCTGATCTTCTGTAAAGCTGCTTTGAAACGATGTGTTTGTGAAAGGCGCTATACAAATAAAATGGACTTGACTTAAAAAAAGAACAATAAATCAATTAAGGTGAATCATTATTTTGTGTATGCTTAATTATATGCATCTAGAAAGAAATGCACTCAATTGTGGCCTATCAGTGAAGAATGAGCTTGCATTGCTCTGAAAAGAAGCACTGACAAGGGACAGTCTGAAATTGTCTTCAACTTGCACGATTACCATATTTATTGTTCAGCACAGTCAACTATGTAAATAACTGCTTCACTCAACTATGTGGAGGTGAAAGGCAGAAGCACTTTCATAGCTGTGTCACAGCTGAAGATACATTACCCATTAATGACTGCGTTAACATGGACACCAGAATGAGGCTTATTGTGAGAAAGCAGCAATCTGGTTTACATGCACTGTATAACCAGCATACTCTTTAGCCTAGTATACAGCCATGTACAAAATTATTAGCAGTGACATAACTTTTGTGTTTCACAAAGTTTTCTGCTTATGTTGTTGTGGTGTTGATTCACATTGTTTCTAGATTATTGTGCAGAGTGTTTAGATGCATTTTAAATAATTGCAAAAAGCTTCATTGGCCAAAAAAATTAACTTTATCACAAAAACCCAAATTTCACAGTGTTTTGGCCATGGCACAAAATTACCAGCTAACATCATTTCACTAATCATATCAGCGGCACCTGAGAAAGTGTGAACGAGTTTTAGTCAGGTGAAATCACTGTGCTTCCAATCATTGTGTTCTTGTTAGCAACGGTTACCTCAAAAGAAAGATGTGCAGCCATCATCGCTTTGCATCAAAATGGCCTAACATGCAAAGAAATTGCTGCAAAGAACATCGCACCTGAAAGAACCATGGACACTTCTCTCCAAGAAAAACATCAAGGACAGACTGAAATTCCGCAGGAAGTACAAGGAATGGACAGCAGAAGACTGGTGCAAAGTTATTTTATCTGATGAAGCCCCCTTCCAACTGTTTGGGACATCAGGAAAATAGATAGTCCGGAAAAGAAAAGGTGAACGCTACCATGAATCCTGTGTCATGCCAAAAGTGAAGCATCCTGAGACCATCCATGTGTTGGGTTGCTTTTCATCCAAGGGAGTGGGCTCTCTCACAATTCTGCCCAAAAACACTGCCATGAATAAAGAATGGTATCAAAATGTCCTGTCCCAAAATGAAACATGTGAAAAAATAATCTACAAATACTTGAAGCAGCAAACTTTGCTGCCTGTTCAGTAAGCAGCTTTCTACACACCAATGGAATTTCCCCTTAATGCTTGAGTAAAGAACAAACATCTGAGGAAGTCTTTGCAGTATCTGTAAATAAAGAAAGCAATGGAGAATAAAATAACAGATTTATTGCTGTTATTGTTTCCTTAAGTTTGCATGGGGACCTGCAGCAGAACTGCACTGCAATAGTGGGGTTCCCCCAAGGAACGAGCGCATATACACCGATCAGCGATAACATTAAAACCACCTGCCTAATATTGTGTAGGTCCCCCTCGTGCCGCCAAAGCACCGTAGACTTTGTCAGTTCGAACCAGTCTGGCTAATCTCTAGAATTTACTCAGAATGGTGCCAAAAACAAAATACATCCAGTGAGCAGCAGAAATGCCTTGATGATAAGACAACAGAGAATAGCCAGACTGGTTTGAACTGACAAAAGTAACTCAGATAACCCCTCTGTACAATTTTAATGAGAAAAATAGCATCTCAGAATGCTATATCGGCCAAAAAACGATATAGCAGCTTTGTGTAGTATGGACTACTTTTATGGAATTTAATGATGATTTTATTGTTTTTTTCTTTGGAACTTGACAGCAGTGGACAATACAAACTGTTTTTGTATGGAAAAGAGTAGCCTAAAGATTTTTAAAGAAAAGATTGTGTTAAGATTCTTCTGAAGAAAATAAAAACCACAACGAGGGTGAAAAACTTTGTCAAATCATTTTGTGCAAGAATTTTTTTGCTAGCCAGCTAACACAGTCATGTAATTTACAGATACATCAATGATAAAAATAAATTCTAATTATTTGTCTTTGGCAAACAGGCAAATTGCTAGCAGACGCAGTGCTAGTCTTGAATTGTGTGAATTTAGATTTTATTTTTGTATTCAGCACCTTTACTATTTCAAAGGACCAAAGAGGACCATTATATTTGTGACCTCAACACCCTTGACCCCCACCTCTAAAATGGTTGGTCCCCCCAATGTTCAACACATGGGTACAACCTTGCCTAAAGTTATTGTTTGTTGGCCAGCTAAACTTCACTGCCAACGACCACCTAGTCAAGCTGATTCTAGCTTTACAACATCAAGAAAATCAGATCCTTACTAAATATGTTGCACAGCAATTGATACATGCTCTTGTAGGAGAGTGGGAGACTGATCTCTTGTAAAAGTGAAACACTGTTTGATGCTGTTGTGATCCTTTGCTTTTACAAAAATGTCAGATGTTCCTATACTGAGCTTCGGTTGTGAGTTTGGCTCAGAGACAGGACAGGGAGAGTTATGATATTCTATATTTTCTAGTTTTCTTTCATTACTTACGTATTTTCTGCAGTTAAGAGGTGAAGAGGAGCATTAAAGAATCCAAAACTTAATGTTGTAGATAGTAGATGAGTGGGAAGCAGTGTATTTTAGAGGAGTGGTGAGTCAACAATTTCCCCTCTCTCTCTCAAAGCATTCTGTTAATTAAGTCGCTCCGACTCCACACAGAGTTTTCCATTTACGGCTCCTTACTCACTCTCCGCAAACTGGTAAGAAAAACCTTACTCTGAGTTCACTCCAATTCTAAACTTAGCTGCAGCCCTGGCCCTATCGAGGCTTGCAACAGGCTATTTGGAAAACAGTATGCATCACAGAGTACAGTACAGTAGAACTGCAATGGGTTTGAAACCAGAAGCAGAGTACAGTTCTGTAATGACTTGGCACAATGGTTCCTGGCATAACAGGACTTTCACTTTATTATTCAACACATTTTCAACATCACTACTATTCAGTGGTGGGAACTAAAAAATGGTATGATCTCTAGTGGATAAACTGTCCTCTCTGTTCCAGGAAGTGACTAACAAGGACTGAAAATATTGCTGATCCATTTAGCAAAGAGAACTGTGAACCACACCTTCTATCCTCCCATTTTTCACTATTACTAATTTGAGAAACCACCCAGGTGTGAGTGATATTGTTTTCACCCTATTCCGTAAGTCCCCATTAAGAAGGTCAGTATAAAGGTCACACTTGAAGATTTACCTGCGTGAGCCGCCAGAGCCAGCATGTAGCCATGAGTTGTCTACAGGGGGAGGCAGTGGAGTTGAGATAGTGGTAGTGGAAATATCTCCAATGATAGCCAGCGCCTCCTTCAGGGCATGATGAGTGCGCAGAACTTCTTCCCTGCGTTGTACCTGATCCTGAGACTCATCCATCAGAGCATTCTGATCTCCAGCTGAATAAAGCTGAGCCAGAAGCTCTGCATTAATGAAGTCTTTAACCTTCAGAAAAAGAGCAGGATGTTTGTTAGGTCAGTCTATCATGCAGATTACACTCAAATATATAATAATCAGAGATGCAACAATTCGGTAGTCCTCGTATCGGGCCGATACTGGTGGGTAAATACTCGTACTTGGTATCAGTGTTATCATTTCACGTTTCCGAGTACGATTATATTAACATAATGATGTGGTTGCACATGTTGTGTATGGAGCTTCTTAAACCAGTTTGAAAACATAAACATTTTATCAGTTTATATCAGAATATCAGTTTTAATTTTATCCATCTTTATCTGATATATATATATATATATATATATATATATATATATATATATATATATATATATATATATATATGCACAAATGCGTATACTCTCTTTCTCTCTCAGCACATGCTTGTGTGTGTGAGTGAGAGATCGCTTTCAAAAGCGCTTGTCAGTCATCCATACATTTCTTCCTGTCATTTTGACAGATAAAAAAAGAGAGAAAACCATATGAAACCAGCTTAATTAATGAATACCAGTTGCATAACTACAGGTAGTACAGGGTGGGCAGCCAGTATTAGTTTGATCAACTGACCTCCCTTAGGGCTGGGTATTGATAAAGATTTCCCGATTCGATTCCGAATCACAAGCTCTCAATTCGATTCATTTTGGATAAAATTTGATTAATTTGGGTAAATTTCAGTTATAATGAACATTTTGCTTACACATGAAAGAAATTGTCTTTCAGCTTATGCTGAGGGATAATAACAACATAATGCGTTTTTTCAAAATTTACGCTTTTGACCACAAATAAATATGAATGCATTCGAAATGAACACAAATTATTTGTGATACTCCTTTAGGACAGTCAATGCAGGAGCATGTGGCAATGATACACACAGATGAAGACTGTCCTTGTGTCCAGAAAATCAGACTGTGCTGATGATGAATTTTGCTTCACATATACTGTGCGCAGAGTGATCAGCACCACGTAAAACCCAAGATCCTTAGGGCCTTTGGTCTTTTTCAAATAAAAAAATGTGATCAGATTACTGATTGTACATGATTCTCAGAGTGTACCATTCATGCCAAGACTCATGCCAACAAGAGAAAAGGTCATTTGATTTTGATTTTCCCTCCTTCTCTAACAATGTAACTCCTCTGCATACTTGTTAGTCCTTAGGAAGGTGCAGTTACATGTGTGAGTGTTAAAGAGCTTGAAATATTGTTTCCTTCAACTATTGATCACAAACATCATCAGAGAAACTCAATGCATGTAGAGACCATGCGAGCCAGAACATACAGGAAACTGCTTAGACAACCTCCTTTTCATGGACAGCCGAAAGTATGTTGTAATGGCAGACATGATTTTGGGTCTTACATTGTTAATCATGAGGTGCATAATGCTTTTGGGCATAAGGTCACGGATGCATTTGCTGACGATGGCCATGTAGGAGTCCACCAGGTTACGGATGGTCTCCACCTTCCTCTCCAGCTGAGGATCCATAGAGAAGTTCTCTGATGGACCAGAACTATCACTCTCCACCTTACGAAAGGTAGAGGAAAGAGTGAAGGAACAGAACTAGAAGTTGAAGTAGTAGGTTAAAAAAGAAGATGGTAAGTGGTGAAAGTTGTAAGGGGAATCTGATGTATAGTAATTGATATAAAAGGAGGATAAACAAAAATATATTATACGATCACATCAGGGAGGAACTTTTGAAAGGTAATATCTACAGGTTTCTTCAGGTTACAAAAAGGAACATTAGCAGTCACTTACTGCGGCCTTTTCGGGATACACCCCTGCACGCAAGAGCGATGCTCTCCAGCTATCAACCTCCTCCAGAGTGTCACAGGCTAGCTCCAAAAACCGATTGTCCTTAAAGACGTTTCTGGGTGGCAGAGAAACCAGCAACATGCAATCACTCAAATTCAAATCACTTTGAAGTATGTAAAGAAACCTTACATTCTTGTAACACTCTTGGTACACTATTTGCAACAACCAACAACCAGATGCTTTTATCCAAAGTGACTTACAGTTCACTTATTACAGGGACAATACCCCTGGAGCAACATGGAATTAAGTGCCTTGTTCAAAGACACAATAGTGGTGGCTGTAGGGATCGAACAGGTGACATTCTGCTTACCAGTTCTGTGCTAGTGTTGAGAAAGAAACGCTTCATATTTTTCTAGGAGAATTGTTTTTATTTACTCTTAAAATTGTCACACACACACACACACACACACACACACACACACACACACACACACACACAGCTGCCTTGGTTCCGATGTAGTTTCCTATTGATTTTTTTCCATACACTTTTTATAAAACCCTTATTAAAAGACAAAGACAAAAGACAAAGGTACAAGACTGTGTACTTAACTTCTTTTAATAAGGGAATAAACTACAATCCCATAGAGCAACGCAAATTATGTAATCAAATTAAAAACTATTGAAAAATATAAAACCAATTCTTTAAAGTTGTTAATTATAAGTATATAAACAATATATTTAAATTGGATTCCAAAAATAATCAGATATATACAAATAGACCAATAGACCAATCCATTGGCAACGTCCCTGCTTATGTCACACACAGAAGTGAGGCCAAAAACCATCCACAAACCATAAACTATTATCAAATTCCGTTTTTGAAAAATTATTTAGTGGGTTCTTGTAGATGGCTGTGGCTTCAAGGCATCAACAGAGCTACATTTATATTGAACATTATTACAGGTATGTTATTAAATCATATCATTATAATAATTGTATAACTAAGAATATGTCTGTATTTATTTATGATTGTTTGTGTCGCACTTTCATCTAATCTGTCAAATCTAACCACAACAGTTTGCCGGCTTTCTGTAACCATTTACTGCACATGCACAGAAATTCTCATCCTCCTTGACTTTCGTCACAGTGAACCTGTCCATGATCTATGACCTGGGCATCACAGGATCTGTGTTTGGATGGTTTGAGTCATACCACATTGGCAGATCTTTCAAGGTCTCCTGGACACCTGCTGACCACTGGTGTTCCTCAAGGATCATTGCTTTGATCCATCCTCTTCTCGATGAACACAACATCACTCAGACCAATCATTGAGGCATATGGCTTTTCCTACCACTGCTATGCAGGAGGCCTGGATGAAGGAACACCGCCTTCAGCTCAACCTTGCCAAGAAAGAACTCTTTGTGATCCAGCCAACCCATCTGTTGACCACAACCTCACTATTTATTTTGGTTCAGCTACACTCACACAAACTAGAACAACTCCGAAACTGGGATTGGTGGTAGATGACCAGCTTAATTTTACCACCCACTCATCTACCACCCAGTCATGTCGATTTGCGCTTTATAACATCAGGAAAATGAGACCTTTTTTGTCTGAATACAGCTCCTGGTCCAAGTTCTGGTCATTTCAAAACTAAACTACTATAATGCTTTATTGGCTGGCCAACTAGCTAACACAATTAAGCCACTGCAAATGGTCCAGAATGCAGCAGTATTTTTTGGTCTTCAATCAGCCAAAAAGGGCTCACATCACTCCACTCTTCGTTTCACTTCACTGGCTACCTGTAGCTGCCAGCAGCAAATTCAACGCTTTCACTTTGACTGAATTGTCATTCAGGACAGCCAATGGACCCGCAAACACTTACTTCAGTTCACTTCTACAGGTCTACTGTATGCTGTATGCTCTGTGGTTCATGAACTAGTAGCACCTTCATGGACCACCACAAAGAAGTGCAAAGTCTATTTCATAATCGTTCACATTTTCTGTTCCTCTGTAGTGGAATGAGCTTCCAACTTCCACACGAACTGCTGATACCATATCAAAATTCAGAACCAGCTGAAAACACATCTGTTCCACTTAACCAATCCACACTAAGTATACTTACTATTGAACTTGCACTTACTGTACCACCCCCCCAAAAAAAACCTCTCTGTCTCTTTCTTCTGCGCTAGCACCTATACTACTTCAGCCACCTTGAAAACCTGGCAGTACAAGCACTGCAGATGTTGTTGAACTTTGTATGACAAATTGCTTACTAAGTCGCTTTGGATAAAAGCACTACATTTAAATGTAGTGTAGTTCTTCAACAGGAATTGCACTATTGAACATGATTTCTGAAAATTTAAGTCGAAATAACAGACTGATAGCTTCAACAGAATCATATACCATCAATTTAACAACCACAAAGCTCATGGTAGGTCTGTCTTCAAAGGTTTTAATGTAATAGTTAGAAATTAATTTGCCAATAGAAAAAATAAATAATGTTTTTTTTTCTTGCAGAACCCAACTGTTGAGCTCTATAGTGCTAAAATATTTCTATCATACACATCTCTTACTTATTCACATCGTGTAGCTTACCACTTACCGTTGCTCTGTGTTGAAGATAGCAAACATGTGTTTGCTGGACATGAAGCTTTTCTCTACATCTCTGACCTTCAGGTTATCCAAGGGCAGCATGTACTTCTTCTCTTTCTCCTGTGAGATCATGAATGCACAGAATAACCAATAGTATATTAAGCAATTGCAGGGGCATAGAGGGGGAGTAGCACTGACAGAGATTAAATTCAACAGGCACTAGAACAAACAGTCGCCAGAGTCCCGAATTCCCTTCATCCGCTCAAAAGTCAGATGTGCTCCATTATGAAGTTTACCTCAGCAAATACATATCTCTATGCCTTGTAAATCTATGCTGTATACAAATAAACAGCTTTTAGTCTGTGAGTAAAACAGTATGCCTGTTGTATCCTATTCATTCATTATCGTTAGAGACTGTCTATCTGTGGATATTTCTGATATTAGCAATCTTTGCTCTTCACTAACTATCCGGTTCAATAACTGAATGTTGATGAACTTGATGAAACGTCATTTCTTGGGCATGTGAGGAGTTGCATTTGACAGCGGTCTAGAGTTTGTAAGAACGATAATAATGATGGGACAGGATATTTAAGCAGGTTGCCTTAAATCCACTTAAATATCACTATGACTGCTTCTTTGACTGATGTTTTCATCCGTTTGTGTGTAAGCATATGTGTTTTAGTGAGGGTGTGTTTGAACGGCGGACATTAAATTATCAAATCAAATCAAATAATTTTATTGTCACACTACCATGTACACAAGTGCAACAGTAGGTGAAAGTCTTGTGTGCAGTTCCGAGCAACATAGCAGTCATGACAGTGACGAGACATATACCATATTTACATAACACAATTTACATATCAAATGTACACATACTTACACAACACAATAATAATATACAATGTACAGTAAACAATACACACAATATAGAATACACATACAATAAAAATAAAAAATAAAGAGTATATAAAAAATATATATTTAATTTAATTTAAATAAGTTAACAAGTTAACTAAAGTTCGGGAGCAGGCCACGCCACAACAAATCAGCTACTTTCCGTCAACGCACTTATACTGAACCAACTTCCTCAGCTTCGGACTCACTTTACCATGGATCCCGAGCTTCAGATCAACCCTTCTGACTCAGACGATGACGATGATTTATTTCAAATAAATTCTACTTCACCCAGGAAATCATCTCAACAGTCCCCACACAGCCAAATTCCACACCGGCTGTGTTCCGCCGTTCTTATTCCTCAAACCCGCGGGCATTCTCATCCAAGCTCAGTCGGAGATTTCTCCAACCCTGACTTGATCACAGGACCGCTCTTCTCCGCTCATGAGAACTACCATCAGAGATCACCACAGGCATGGAAGCTGAAGCGATCGATCTCCTCGTGAACAGCGTCTCTCTCATCCATCCGCCCGCAGTGTTCGCATACGCGTTTACGACACGTCTCCCAGACCAAAGAACAGCATCAAGGATTGGACCGTGGCTCACCTTCAGCGAGCTCTTAAGGATAAAGGCATCCACTTCAGCCACTCTGACAATAAATCAAGATTATTTCAACTTTACACAGCATCCAACAATACGTCAGCAACTATAAATTCCGAGCTCTCAACACATCCGGCATTCTCACACGATCCTCCCACCATCATTCGCGACGTCACCACGCATCCTCCACAGTGGCCTCAGCCAGCAGCATCCTCGCCACCTAATGGAGTCCAAGTGCAAATTCCAGCATTATCTGCTCCTTCAACCTCAGATCTATCCCAGATCATTACATCCTTCTTTTCATCCCTATGCACACAAACAGCTAAAAATCCTCATGCACTTACATCCTTTCATCCCACCACCCATTCCTCTACCATTCCTTCAGCCGTTAATATCAGCACGGCTCCTGTCATTACTAGTTCCTCTCTATCAACCAACCCAAATCAAGTTTTCTTTGCAGTAAACCCAGGAAATGTACCTCTCAATGGATTATTATCAACCTCATCCTGTTTCTTCTTTCTTTCCAACTAATCTATCCCTTTTCCCCTCCCTCACCTATTCTAACCCCTCCCCTTCCCAATACCCTCACATCCTGCCAATAAACAGTAGCCCATATACCCTGGCTACAGTAGCACCACCTCCTCGCCTAGCTTCATCAATTCATCGGCTCTCTCCCGTTTCTTCATCCTTACGTCTACAAAATCAGGTAACTACACTGACCAAGCCCAACTTCTTCAGCCATCCCTCTTAAATATCAGCCAGCCCAGAGAGCAGCAAACCAGCCAAGGCCTAATGCAGCTCAGCCACACAATAAATTCCCGCTCTAAAGACCTCACCCCTACCAAATTCACTTTAGCTTTCTTGATTTACCGCAAAATAATTTGCTCTGTCTATCCAGATTGAAAGACCGAGCTAGACGATTACCTATTAATCATTCTAGACATGGCTGTACGTTTTGGCACATTTCTACAACTACCACGTTCTTTTTGCCACTCAAGCAACAGGTCGGTTATAGCAGTTCAACCAAGGAACATACTGGGGCACCCTCGACGCTGAACTCTACTGCCACATTTTTGTTGCCCGTACTTCACTCTCCTGCGGGCTATGTGGAGCACAGTCACATCCAGCCTCAGCATGCACTGTCATCACACCCTTTCACTCTCAAACCTCCTCCTCACGCAAAAACTCAGCACTCAACTGACTATCAACATCAGCCCCACCTCCTCCTATTATTCCGAAACCCCTCGACATATGCCTGTTAGCGCTCCTTGGTCAGCTTAACTACGCCATCAGAATAATCCCCCAAGGAAAATCTTTCCTTTCCAACCTCCTAACAAAAGCAGCAACAATCCCCTCCCTCCACCAAAGTCGCTCTGGACGAAGCTTGTAAAATGGAAATGCACCTCTGGCAAAAATTCCTGTCTTCATGGAAAGGCATATCCTTCTTTTATAATGACTACATCACTCAACCCGAAGACATTCAGCTGTGCACAGATGCAACGCCTTCCACCGGCTTCGGGGGATACTGCAGTAGTCTTTGGTTCACTTTCGAATGGCCGCCCGAGTTTAGATGCTTCGTCCAACAATCAGATGTTCCCTTATCCGCACTCTACGAAATGTATCCTGTTATCATAGCAGCTATCCTTTGGGGGCACGAATGGTCCAGACACTCCATACTCATTCACTCAGATAAATCAGCAGTAATCGAAATCATAAATTCTGATCTCGTTCCCCAGCCATCATGCCATTCGTTCGCAGACTAACACTAATATCCGCCCAATACCAGTTTTGGTATTGTGGTAGTCAGCTCACGTTCCTGACTACCACAATACCATAGCTGACTCTTTGTCTAGTTTTTCCTTCCAGAGGTTCAGAACCTTGGCTCTAGAATCAGACATCCACCCCACGACAGTTCCACCATTTTCAGGCTACATCTTCAACTAAATCCACAGTTGGAAGATCTTTCAAAAGCTTCACGAGAAGCGATCCTCGTCAGCCTCGCCCAGAGTACCCTCTCCGCTTACCTGACTAGTTGGAAGTGTTTCAAGGCATACCACTCCTTCTATGGACTCCCTTTTCCCCAAACAGATGTTTGGTCCATTTGCAACTTCATCACTCATGCCCACTCCATTCAAAAAATCTGTGCATCCTCCATTCAGATCTACCTATCAAGAATCAACTTCATACACAAACTCTCTACCGGTAACCCATGCAACTCCATTTCTGTTTAACCATTCATCACCTCAAGCTGACTCTCTACATTTATGTCCTGCCTCTGATTTTACTGTTTGCCTGGATTATTCAACCTACACCTCTCTGTACTTTGAGTTTGTTGTGTTTAATAAACCGCACAAGGATCCCACTCAACCTGAGTCCTTGTTTCACTATTATACTCAACATAATGACAGGGGCTCAAAGCAACACCTTCTGGGAATGCAAGTCCATCATATAAACCTTTGAGACCAGGGGCATGATGCATAAAACATTTTGCAATTTCCAATACACACATCGGGATATATTAAAAATAAACTTGATGCTAATATATGTGCACTGTCCACATTCTCTTCACTGTGCATCTGCACCCTTTTACTGGCTCTATGCAAGCTCTAAACACAAGTTGGAGTAGGGTGGAACCTTTGCAATGTGTCCGGTGTCAACATTACACTGATGTACACACAAGAAACAAACAACAGCGATTCCGTGCCAATGATCAAGTGATGGAGAAAGAACGTCTTACAAAACAAACTCAGATTGGACTTTGATTGGAAAAATAAAGCACTCTGCATCCTTTGTAAATCAGAATTTTACAACAGAAGCATGTCAAATCATAAAGGGATAGTTCACCCAAATATGACAATTCTCTCATCATGAACTCACCCTCATGTCATCCCAGTGTATGACTTTCTTCTGCTGAACACAAACGATTTTTAGAAGAATAGGGAACCTCTGTATGTCCATACAATGCAAGTGAATGGTCCCAAGCTCCAAAAAGCACATTAAGGCAGCATAGAAGTAACCCATAAGACTCCAGTGGTTAAATATATGTTTTCAGAAGTGATATGATAGGTGTGGGTGAGAAACAGATCAATATTTAAGTCCATTTTACTATAAATATCCACTTTTACTGTAAATTTCACATTCTTTCTCTTTTGTTTTTGGCCATTTTCTCTGAGCATATCACCACCTACTGTACAGAGAGGAGAATTTATACTAAAAAGGAGTCGTATGGATTACTTTTATGCTGCTTATATATGCTTTGTGGACCTTCAAAGTTATGGTCACCATTCACTTACATTGTACTTACAGAGCTGAGATATTATTCTTAAAATCTTAATTTGTGTTCTGTAGAAGAAAGAAAGTCAAACACATCTGGGATGGCATGAAGGTGAGTAACTTATCTGAGGTTTTTCCTTTTTGGGTGAGATATCCATTTAACTGTAACTTACAAGCCAAACACAATATATGGCAATGATGCCATACGGTATATTGAAAGTGAAAGTGGAGGGACTGCTGCGCAGCTTGTTGGAGCTCTCCCGTGGAGAGTCTGTCGATGTTCTGCTCAAAGTTAATGTAATTTCAACTTTGTACTCTGTGACAGGGAGGAGGGCAGGGCTGGGTTGTAATTCTACACACCCGGTCCCTCATCAGGCTAATCAAGCCTCTGAGAGGGATAAAGGCCGACTGCGGACGGTAGTGCGACCGTGGTGTGAGAACGTTTAAGGGCTGCTGACCGTGATGTTTGTCTTTTTAGTTCAGATTACCATTAAACCATTAAATATTGTCAAGCCGGTTCTCGCCTTCTCCTTTCCATTGAACTGCTTTACACTGGTGCCGAAACCCGGGATGGAGGAGGGATATGCAGTAGTAGAGTCCTCGCCGCTTACTATCCACCCCAACGGAGCCGCCGCCGCCTTTCTTTCCCACTGCGGCATCGCGTTGGACTTTTCCCTCTCTTTTAAATTTGACAGTGTTATTTGGGGGGAGTACCCCCTATTTTAATTATTTTTGTTTCCCTCCCCCTGTTCCCTTCCAGATTCAGGAAGGTGGGCATGACCTGGGGGTCATGGGGGCTCCCTGCCCTGAGAGAATGAGGGAGGAATGTGACAGGGCGGAGGGTGGGGCCGGGTTGTGATTCTACACACCCGGTTCCCTCATCAGGCTAATCAAGCCTCCGAGAGGGATAAAGGCCAACTGCAGAAGGTGGTGCAACAGAGAGCCTTTATGGGCAGCTGACCATCGTGTGTTTATGTTTGTGTCTTTTTGGTTCAGTTTACCATTAAACTATTATTTATATTGTCAAGCCGGTTCTCGCCTCTTCATTTCCATTGAAATGCTTTACATACCTATTGCCGCTGAGCTTTTGAAGTATTAGCTAATGATTACCGGATAAAGTGGAGGATGAGGATTTAAGAGATTAATGCACATTGCAACCAATGAAGACTAGTTCTTTCAATTAGTCAACCTCCCACTTAGACTTTGGGAAACGTTTAATGTTACTTGAATTGGTGTATTTTAGTGCTTTTCTATCTTTCTACTGTGAAATACATTGTTTGGAAAATGTTAATAAAGCATTATTGTTTTGTTTCCTTTCCTTTGACGGAATTACATGCATTTTAACAATACAATAAGTATAGTACATTGTCAAATTTCAGCACTTTAAAAATCTGCCATTAATCAGGATCAACTATGAAAAATCGTGATTACAATTTTTAATCAACTGAGAGCACTCATTATAATATAAGCTGTAAAAAGGAAATATTGGTAATGGTTGCACTGCTTTTGGAAGGCTTCCTTGGCATAATGAGGAGGGAACATAATTTTAATGACACTTAGAATTTCTTAGCTATTGGTATTTTAGATTCCCAAAGGCCATCTGCTTAGAATTGTTTTCTATTACAGAAATCACGTTTTGAAATAAAATATATAATTCAAATAAAGATGATCTGTAACGCACACTTGACTCTGAATGAGGTGGAATGGGCTGGTAAAACAGATGCATTCAGTAGTCCAACAGACCATTACATAGACTTATGGTCAGCTGTATGGTTGGGTCTTATCAGAAACAAGCTGCAGCACTGCACAACATAGTCCTAAAATGTTACTGAAAAACATAATGGAAAAATACAATAAAAAAACAAAAGATAAGCTTACACGTTGCACATTTTATATAAAAAAAAAAAGGCTGTGATTTGAGGATGTCAGATAGTGTTTTACACTGCAAAAATATTTTAATTAATCATTATTTTTCCTTTTGCTTCCCAGAACAAAAATCTAAAATTTAAGAATCTAAAAAAAGAAAACATCCTAAAATAATTAAAAAAAATTACCTGAGAAGCAAAATTGCATAAGGTAGGTTAGGATTTTACTTAATACAATCAAAACTACTTTCCTAATGGTGTGAGAGTAAGACGCTTAAATAATATTTAAATAAGACATATTATCTATAAGTCTTACCTTCACAGGTAAATTGATCTTGTTTAAAGGATATTTAGATATTTTTAAATGAAAACAAGACAAAGATTAAAAAATTTTTTTAGCAGCTGCATCTATTCACATGCAACTAGGGCTGGGACAACGCGTCGACGTCATCGATGATGTCAACGCAAAAAATACGTCGACGCAAAATATGGGCGTCGATTCGTCAGACCCAAAACAAAGATGGCGGCGCCGAAGAGTAGTAGCAACACGAGTGGCTCCTCAGACTATCAGAAGTGCAAGACACTCGTTCCTCTAAAGTATGGGAATTCTTTTAAATTAAAGGAAACAATTCCGTGATATGTCGTCTTTGCAAAATGGAGATGGCCTTCCATTCTAGCACCACGGCAATGCACCAGCACCTGAAGAAGCGCCCTGCTTGCGCACGCACACGCACTACACACACACACACACACACACACGCACACATGTTGGTCTACCTATCATTATGAGGACTTTCCATAGACATAATGACTTTTATACTGTATAAACTATAGATTCTATCCTCTAAACCTAACACAACCCCTAAACCTAACCCTCACAGAAAACCTTCTGCATTTTTACATTTTCAATAAAACATTGTTTAGTATGATTTTTAAGTGATTTGAATTATGGGGACACTAGAAATGTCCTCATAAATCACATTTATAGCATAATAACCTTGTAATTACCAGTTTGTAACTTACAAAATTGTCCTCGTAAATCACAAAAACACACAAACACACACACACAGTATTCTTAAGGTGAAAGGAAAGTGTCAGAGTGTAAGTTGTTATTTGCATGTGAATGAAGATGCTTTTTTCAGTATGTTCAACATAAATGTTGAATTCTGAATGTTTATTTTCATTATTTATTTTTTGTTGGAAAAGCACTTTCTGTATTAGCTTAAAGCCCTCAAGTTTACATTGGTTACTGTATTCTTTCAATTGCTCTAAACAAGTATTTTGGGTGACCTTTTTATTTTTTTATTGAATGCTAGACATCAAGTTGTTGTATATTGTCAAGCCGGTTCTCGCCTCTTCATTTCCATTGAAATGCTTTACATACCTATTGCCGCTGAGCTTTTGAAGTATTAGCTAATGATTACCGGATAAAGTGGAGGATGAGGATTTAAGAGATTAATGCACATTGCAACCAATGAAGACTAGTTCTTTCAATTAGTCAACCTCCCACTTAGACTTTGGGAAACGTTTAATGTTACTTGAATTGGTGTATTTTAGTGCTTTTCTATCTTTCTACTGTGAAATACATTGTTTGGAAAATGTTAATAAAGCATTATTGTTTTGTTTCCTTTCCTTTGACGGAATTACATGCATTTTAACAATACAATAAGTATAGTACATTGTCAAATTTCAGCACTTTAAAAATCTGCCATTAATCAGGATCAACTATGAAAAATCGTGATTACAATTTTTAATCAACTGAGAGCACTCATTATAATATAAGCTGTAAAAAGGAAATATTGGTAATGGTTGCACTGCTTTTGGAAGGCTTCCTTGGCATAATGAGGAGGGAACATAATTTTAATGACACTTAGAATTTCTTAGCTATTGGTATTTTAGATTCCCAAAGGCCATCTGCTTAGAATTGTTTTCTATTACAGAAATCACGTTTTGAAATAAAATATATAATTCAAATAAAGATGATCTGTAACGCACACTTGACTCTGAATGAGGTGGAATGGGCTGGTAAAACAGATGCATTCAGTAGTCCAACAGACCATTACATAGACTTATGGTCAGCTGTATGGTTGGGTCTTATCAGAAACAAGCTGCAGCACTGCACAACATAGTCCTAAAATGTTACTGAAAAACATAATGGAAAAATACAATAAAAAAACAAAAGATAAGCTTACACGTTGCACATTTTATATAAAAAAAAAAGGCTGTGATTTGAGGATGTCAGATAGTGTTTTACACTGCAGAAATATTTTAATTAATCATTATTTTTCCTTTTGCTTCCCAGAACAAAAATCTAAAATTTAAGAATCTAAAAAAGAAAACATCCTAAAATAATTAAAAAAATTACCTGAGAAGCAAAATTGCATAAGGTAGGTTAGGATTTTACTTAATACAATCAAAACTACTTTCCTAATGGTGTGAGAGTAAGACGCTTAAATAATATTTAAATAAGACATATTATCTATAAGTCTTACCTTCACAGGTAAATTGATCTTGTTTAAAGGATATTTAGATATTTTTAAATGAAAACAAGACAAAGATTAAAAATTTTTTTTTAGCAGCTGCATCTATTCACATGCAACTAGGGCTGGGACAACGCGTCGACGTCATCGATGATGTCAACGCAAAAAATACGTCGACGCAAAATATGGGCGTCGATTCGTCAGACCCAAAACAAAGATGGCGGCGCCGAAGAGTAGTAGCAACACGAGTGGCTCCTCAGACTATCAGAAGTGCAAGACACTCGTTCCTCTAAAGTATGGGAATTCTTTTAAATTAAAGGAAACAATTCCGTGATATGTCGTCTTTGCAAAATGGAGATGGCCTTCCATTCTAGCACCACGGCAATGCACCAGCACCTGAAGAAGCGCCCTGCGCGCACGCACACGCACGCACACACACACACACACACACACACACACACGCACACATGTTGGTCTACCTATCATTATGAGGACTTTCCATAGACATAATGACTTTTATACTGTATAAACTATAGATTCTATCCTCTAAACCTAACACAACCCCTAAACCTAACCCTCACAGAAAACCTTCTGCATTTTTACATTTTCAATAAAACATTGTTTAGTATGATTTTTAAGCGATTTGAATTATGGGGACACTAGAAATGTCCTCATAAATCACATTTATAGCATAATAACCTTGTAATTACCAGTTTGTAACTTACAAAATTGTCCTCGTAAATCACAAAAACACACACACACACACACAAACACACACACACAGTATTCTTAAGGTGAAAGGAAAGTGTCAGAGTGTAAGTTGTTATTTGCATGTGAATGAAGATGCTTTTTTCAGTATGTTCAACATAAATGTTGAATTCTGAATGTTTATTTTCATTATTTATTTTTTGTTGGAAAAGCACTTTCTGTATTAGCTTAAAGCCCTCAAGTTTACATTGGTTACTGTATTCTTTCAATTGCTCTAAACAAGTATTTTGGGTGACCTTTTTATTTTTTTATTGAATGCTAGACATCAAGTTGTTGTTATTTTATTCTGAAAGAAGAATTACAAGATGCACTTTTTTCAGTAAGCTAGGCCTATGTGTTTTCAAGGCTTCAAGGTTTTATTGAATGCTACCTCTGACTAAGAATGCATTACTTTGCACTTGTATAGTCTTTTATTTTGGAATTTTAAGAGCAATAAACATATATTGCAATGTTAAGGAATTCATTTTTTTTTTCATTCAGATATGTAAATCAACATGTATAAATTGCTATTAGTCAATTAATGGGGAGATAATCGAAATCGAATCGGACTGGGAAAATGAATTGTTAGATTAATCGATGCATCGAAAAAATAATCGCTAGATTAATCGTTAAAAAAATTATCGTTTATCCCAGCCCTACATGCAACATCATCTTCTTTGGGGTTTTATGGCAGTTGGCATCCGGATTGTTGCATTACTGCCATCTTCTGTTCTACTCTTACCTAGCACATGCTACATGTAGGCTTCAGTGTGTTTTATCTCATAGTTTTCCGTACTGTTAAATGCGGTAGTATCATATGTCTGGATGGCAATATATGTCACAGTTTCAGTGAGTCCGCTTGTTTGTTCCAGTTTGTCATTACATATTCTCTCTGTTTTGTTAAGGTGTCACTGGCTTGTGTAATCAGCGTTTCCATAGTAGCGCTGATCATTCCAGCTTGCTGCGAACGAGTGGTACCTGATCGCTATCAGGTCCCTGGCTATATCTACCTCACTCTGTTTTGTGTTTATCGCTCGATTGTTTGTTTGAGTCCTGTAGCTTACCACTCTCTCCCTCTGCCATAGTATCGTGTTCTGTTTATTGGTTACCAGTCTGCACTGTGTGACCTCCGTGAAGTTGGCACCCCATAACACAGCACAAACGAATGGAATAGTTTTGGTGATTATTTAATTAAATAATCACCAAAGCTATTCCATTAGTTTGTGCTGTGTTTGTGCTTATTTGTGCTGCAAAAATGAATGTTTGTGCTGGTTTGGTGTTTGAGATATTAAGCATTATTTTTTGGGCTGTGTGACATCACTCTCCACCCCATCTCGCTCAAATCGATCCAAACTGGTCGCTGGTCGTTTGTGCTCGGTTTGTGCCATTAAATCAAACCTTGTTACTTTTGTAACCTTGTAACTATATGCCTTCCTTAGATATAGCAAAATGTTTTCGGGAGCGGTGACGTCATTCTCCACACCATGTTGTCTAAATTGCTCCAAACCTTTGTCATTCTTTTGTGCTCGATTTGTGCTGTTGAAAAAAACCCTGTAACTGTGAGTAAACTTATTTAAAGAAAAGCGACATCACTCTCCACCCCATGTCGTCCGAATCGCTCCAAACCTTTGTCATTCATTTGTGCTCGATTTGTGCCAGTTTGTGCTGTTGAAAGAAAAAAATCTAACTAATTCCCTTACATAGAAATAACAAAATGATCTCCCGGATCTATGATGTCAGTCATGCATTTACCTCATCTCGTCCAATGCACTCATTTTCTGACTCATTCGTTTGTGCTCGCTCAGAGGAGGTTTCTTACAGTTCTTACTTGCATTGTTTTTTTGTTTTTTTTTATATTGACAGTTTGATCATTGGCAGTAACTTCAAGCTTCAAATCCAAATCACTTATGCCCTGTATTTGTGAGTGTGGTAAAGTTAATTTGATATTTGACAATACCCATTAAACTCTCTGTGCAAATCACATTTTCAAGCCAAACCAACCTGGACATGCATGAATAGGTATTCTTTACCTAGCACAAAGATGAAATAATAAAAATACATTTGTTTCATATCAATTTTATTAGCCCTAGAAATCAATTAAACAATTTAAACATTTGATATTATGACATCACATAAAATATGAAATGTTCTTAAAAATATCCCTTTCATGACACAATGCTTTGTTTGTGGAATTTACATTCTATATGTTTTCAAATAAATATAGTGTAACTATATATTAATTCCATTAAACTCAATGACCGTTTGACCTATAGAGACATGAAACCAACTGAAAAACCCTCAGAATATTATTCTTTAAATTGCAGAGGATTTGTTTTTGGGAGTAAATATTCAGTACTTCAGTACAGTCATTGAGTTTAATAGATTTATAGGGATAATTGAATCTGTATAAAAAGTACAGAACATTTACCCCCATAAACAAGTCTTCTGCTATATAAAGAATAGAGTGTTTTACACAAATAAAAAAAAAAAATGTTTTTTGGTGACATGTCATGCAGTGGGACATGCTGACCTCATGTACTTTAAACATCATTTGTCACTACATGATCTTTTAAAATAAACCAGTGAAGGCAAAGATGTGATTAAAATGTATGAAAAACTTGACCTGTTAGAAGACCAAAGATATAAAGTACACTTTTCCATTTAACATTTTACTCTCAAATATTGATGTTGATTAAAATGAAAACGTCCAAGGACATGTTCTGCATCAAATATTCTTTTACAAAATGTAATGCTCCTAAAAAAGGCTTCCTTTTCTTCATGCAAAAATTACATTTCTTATTTATTGATTCAATTTTGGAGTGAAATGTGTTCTGTACATGTTCTTAAAAAGCTGTGTGAAATCACCATATAAAAAAAACAGTATGTTTCTGTACGTGAAATATTGTTGATCCTAAAAGGTGAAAAGTTCTTCCTCTCTGTATTTCTTTCATAAATATTTTCCCCACATTGTAGAGGGGCCCATTTCCTGCCTCGGTTTAGCATAGGGAGAGCAAGATTAAATGGCAGTCTGGCATTCAGTCTAAACATCTGGTTGTACTTAACAGCACGGAAAGAGAGAGACTGGGGAAAGTGAAGGAATCTTCATGAGAGGACTTCTGGAAAACAGCGAAGACAATATGTTCATCGTGGTGGACAAAGGAAGAACAATAAGCAGGAATCGGACTTCATCAAGCATCAATCCGACAGAACTGGGTTACTGGTGAAATGTAGGAGACTGCTCTATACGTCCTGTATCCCAATGGACGCTGAGAGTCCATCCTACGAACAGTTGCAGATGCCACACCCCTATGACTCATTAGTTTAGAGTTTTATTCTAGTCTTCCAGATTCCCTCGACTGTCTGAGCAAATGTGCCACGTCAAGACTGGATAGCGCACACTCGGCCTGCACAGTGTCACAGGACTGCAAAATGAGGAAAACAACATTTACATGTTGAACAAACAAACGGGGCCGGAAAGCCTTCATCTTCTTCAACGAAACTATGGGACTAATTACATCTTCCTGCAGTTGTGGATATAGAAGTAGAGGTGTCTGCCAGTTTCATGCTCTGTCTGCCCAGTGTTCAGACTACCTGTTCATGATTATGCTAGTGTACAGTAGTGTGCACATTGGTTAGACTGGGTGAGAAAATACAACGCAAATTTGAGAATCTAAACTGTGTTCTTTGTGTTCATTCAGGTTTTTCAGTACTGTATGCCAGTCAGTTTCTTTTTAAGTATCTTACATTATCTTTTGGTTTATTTCTCTTTATCCTTTCATTTAAGAGGAATTTCATTTAAATGCTTACAAACTGAATCAATGTATACACAAGTCAAGTTCCAACACTAAACACTGAACAAGGTCCATCAAGACAAGCATTTTGACATGTTTAATCTGAAATGCTTTGAAATAAAGGTAATGAAACCCAACATCAAGCTTTTAGCTTCATTACAAACTGACTTAGAAACAAGGAGCTCAAATGTTCATGCAAGCTCTGGAATGTTGTGGTTTTGACATGAGAGCAAATGCTTCATGTAACTTTAACAGAAGTGATTCAAGAATAAAATGTAAGGCCCAAAAGAATCAATTGTTTTCATATTTAATTGATGGTTGTGTAATAACTTACTATTAGTTTTAGGACATTAATGGCCTAATCTAAGCAATTTAAATGATTCAAAATAAAAAAATTCTTGAGACTTAAATTTACCATTTCAGCAGATGTTTAAAATAATATTAGGAAGTTTCTTTAATGTTTGATTAACTAACAAAACAATGAGACAGTAATGGATCATTTCTGATTTGTATTTGTTTTAAGAAACCTCACTTTAGTGTTACAGGAACATGAAATAGTACATCAATCAAATCTTAGCAAATAACAATTGCTACATCAATACCTTTGAACATGTAATCATCTCATTTAAACCATTTCAATCATTTATTTAAGATGTACACACATTCAGGCTTGTGTGCCTTTATTGCCTGTTTCTGCCTGCGGATGGCATCAGTTATGCATTTATTTATGGATAATTGTACTATTTTAGTATGATATCTGTGGTCAGTGTTTCATCTGCATAGAGATTGTGTATGCCTTTGTACGTTTTAAAAGGATAGTTCACCCAAAAATGAAAATTCTCTCATAATTTACTCACTATAATGCAACCCCAGATGTGTGTGACTTTCTTTCTTCTGCCGAACACAAGTGAAGATTTTTTGAAGAATATCTCAGCTCTGTAGGTCCACATAATGCAAGTTAATGGTGACCAACACTTTAAAGGTCAAAAAAGCATATAAAGGCAGCATAAAATCAACCCATACGACTCCAATATTTACGTAGAAATATGATAGGTTTGGACGAGGAACAGATCAATATTTAAGTCCTTCATCCGATAAATTCTCCTCCCTGCCCAGTAGATGGCAATATACACAAATAATGCAAATCACCAAAACAAAAGAAGGTTGTAAAGGTGAAGTGGAGATTTATAGTTAAGAAGGACTTTGTGCATATCTCCATCTACTGGGCATTGAGAAGAATTTATAGTAAAAAGGACTTAAATATATCTATTTCTAATCCACACATATCATATCGCTTCTGAAGACATGGATGTAACCACTTAAGGATTGCTTTTATGCTACCTTTATGTGGTTTTTGAGCTTCAAAGGTCTGACCACTATTCACTTGCACTGTTAGGACCTACAGAGCTGAGATATTCTTCTAAAATTTATTTTCATTTTTGGGTGAACTGTCCCTTTAATTTCACACTTTGCAAATTACAGACAAAACATCATGACGATTTTGGTTCTTAATCTTCTTCTTGTGTTAATGGTAGATACTGTATGTGACTATGTTGATCCTAAAAGGTGAAAAGTTCTTCCTCTCTGTATTTCTATTATTACAATTAGAAAGAAATGTGAAAAGTTCTTCCTCTCTGTATTTCTACTATTACAATTAGAAAGAAATGTGAAATTACGTAGGTTGTTCACTGTTTTTCAAACAATAAAACATAGCCGCAACCAGCAATTATCAGGGTCCAAGCAGTATGGAAAAGTGTAGAACATGACCAAAATATGAAACCCATCTTTCAGGGACAAAGTCATTTCATTACTAAATTCTCTAGTTACTGTAGATATGGTAGGTGTTGCAGACTTACAAGGATTAGCAAAATAAAACGTACATCTCCAGTTCCATCTCCCATTTAAAATATTTGCCGCTGTTTGTTGCAGATGACAGAAAACAGAGCGCAAATATTTTGTAGCGTGAGGCACATAAAGAGTACATATTTAATTAAATAGCTGGCTTTTGCAGTTTAATAATCACTTTGAGTCACGTAGCTTCTGACTTTTTCAGACTGAAAAGCTACCATCATCGCACAGAAACACTTCAAAATAAAAGCTCAGTCAAAATAAAATTTAAATGAAAAAAAAAAGGATGACAGAAATATATCAGTATTGTTAAGTTATGTAATATTTTCTGTATTACTACTACTAATAATAACAACAAAGCAACGATAATTGTATTATATTTAAGCAAAATCTCACATCAGTGATGCTCTGTTTTGGAGCACTTTATTTGACAAAATATAACTCCTGTATTTTGGATTGTGCTGTGTGAGGTTCTATTTATAAGCACATTATGTGATAAAAAAACAATTTAATAGAAAAATACAACATTATGTAAAACATTAATTGTTATATTTTAATTTGATTAAAGTTTTCATTAATTAATTTATTTAAACACAATTTTACTGATAAAACTGAAATACTTTTTCTATATGGAGTTCAGAAAAAAACAGGTATCGGACTCTGTATCGGCGAGTATCAGAAGGAAAGCATCTGTACTTGTCCTCTATTGTATCGAAACATCCAAATTTAGAAGATATAAGCCAATAAATTTTTGCTCGTGGCCCAAAATCACTTATCAAAACATATCGTCTGAATGATTTTACAAATTAAAATTATTTTGATAACTTTTTTGGGGGTCTCTAGATCATACATGTTAAATTTTGGACCGACTGTCTAGAACGAGTTCTAAAAAATAGGGTACCACGGGGCTAAAAGCACACCTTAAGGAAAATTAGCTTTCTTCTGGTCACAAAATGTATCAAGATTAAATAAATGTATTTATTTTTATTTAATATTGATGGAGTTACATTAATTGTGTAAAAAATATAAATAATAGTGGAAGGTTGTTTTAATTCATTTAAAGCAAAAAAAAAAGGTGGGTTTTGGGTCCCCCGATTGCCATAAAACTACAAACCACTTACAAACACAATAGCAACCACTTGAAATCACAGAGCAACCACCACGTAACACCAAAACTACTAAATGATTAGCAATCACCTTGTAACAGCTTAGCAACCACTTCTAATTACAACAAGCTTAAATTATTTCATTAATCAATTGTGTCATTTAGCCCATTGCTTTATATAGTGAACTATGGGATCCACTCAGTCATCACAGCTATACCTGTTGGGACCCAACAGAATCTGTACATGCAGTATTTTGCAAATGTTTACACATACACAGAAAAACAACAAATGCATGTAGAGCAGAATTAGGCAGATACCCACTGATAATCAACATTCAAAAGAGAGCACTCAAATTTTGTAATAACCTTAAATCCAGCCCCTAGACACCCTCCATTCCAAAGCTCTCTAAACCCAAGAGCTGAGCCCAGATATGAGTCCCTATGTCAGTTGGTCCTGAGACTAACTACCCCCTCTCAGACACACAATGACTTGTCTCACAACAGCTTTCCAAACCCCAATCGGTGTAACCGAATTATAATGCAATGTAAAGAAATCAATTTGGAACATTGGAAAGAAGAAATAAAAAGCCAAAGTAGATTTGAATGTTATCTGGCCCTACAAACAGATTATGAATTGTCAGAATATAGACAGATCCTAACCAAGTGTAGGCTCAGTGACCACAAATTGACAATTGAATAAGGAAGACACAAAAAATCATGGCATCCAAAAGAAAATGTGTTCACTGTTTGACAGCATGCATGCATATGATATGCTGTACAAACATAATCAATATATATATCAATCTTAATGTTATATTAATATTTATATTACTGTTATTTCTCCAAACATTCATGCCATTAAAGCCAAGTTGAATTTAATTGAACTATACTGCAGGAGCTTCCATCAGCATTGTTGATTAGCGATCACCTGCATTCTTCAGGAGATACACATTTCGACTTTGAAGGAAAAATTTGAATAAATAGTCAGGTTATAGTTTAACCTTGCCTATTTCCTTGGGTTCCTTTATCGCCAAACACATACAAAAGAACAAACAACTTCAGCATTATGGCTCATCACAGCTGAGAGACACAACAGACTGATTAATTACACAAACTGAAGGCACTTACCTCTTATACTGAGTTTACACTACACGATTTTAAGCCCGATTTTCACTCGCCGACAGTTTTATGGAGATCTCCGAAATCGTGAACTAGAGGGCAAATCGGAGCTTGCTCCCGTGAGCCACAATCAATGAACTATCAAAGGTGCAATTTGGGAGAAGCACCGATGCGCCGCCGATGTCAGCGAGATATCTAGAATGTAAAATATCTGGACCTGTCTGCGATTCCAAATCGTGCAATGTGAAATGTTTTGACTGAATACCACTGCAGCGTTGAACTACAGCCAATGAGAGAGCAAGAAACGGGGCACGGGAAGGTTCAGTGGGAGGAGTCCTGATGTACCTGCAACAGAACATCAAATAGCATGGCTGCGGTATCAAGAAAGTCTCATTGGACCGAAAAAATGTAGGAAAAATTAGTGGAACATTGGCACGAGCACCATGCCTATTTGATTTGATCGAGAAAGAGAAGCGTTGGAGAGAAATTGCCAACTCTTGGACAGTCAAATATGTATATTTTTCAGTAGGTGGTACTTTTTCATATTGTAACCAATAAAATATATGATGCCTTGAGGCATTTCAAAACATACACATCGTATTCTGAAATGCATAACATATGATCATCATTTGTTTTCATATCTTGTATCACTTCTCTGTATTCTGTTGTGAAACGTAATTTGGTGTCCAGGCAGAGTCGTCGAGGATTCGTCAATAGTAAAATGTCTTGTAATGTGTTCAACCCTGTCACGGATTCATCGTGTAATTTGAAAATGCTACGACTTCAGTGACAAGACAGACAGTTGTGTAATATGAACGGTACCACAATCCGATGTCTTTGAAAGTCGTGTAGTGTGTTGGAGCCATTATCTGACTTTCCACATTGCAGTGGACACACTGTTTAAAATGCCGGAGGACATTGCGGTTTCTATATCGAAAGACTCTTGCGCACCTGCTACCACGAAATAGGGAGAAATACCCCTGCTTGGATGGCTACTTTTCTGAGAAAGCTGATCTTCAGAAAGATGACAGCATCTCTGTTTGGGTGTGGCAACAGGTGATCGCACACTCTCCGTCTCTCTCTCTCTCTCTCACACACACACACACACACACACGGAAGTTCATCCTTTGTTTTCGAAGAAGACCAGCTTTCGTCACCATCATAGGGTAGGGGAGGGGAAGATATGTTCATTGATCAGCAACATTACGTTGTTGGTGAACGCGCAAGTGTCCGACCAGCCCAATGCGTGCTCTGAATGTTGCAGTGGGGGCAAACCGGAAGTGGTGCAGCAGCAGTGGCAATTGGGATTCGGGTTCCTCCTTTTCTTTTTTGTCGTTTTTCTTTGGCTGCAGCAATCCAATTGGCTTCGAAGTTGGTGGCTCCTGATTTTACAGCAGTCCTCCAGGCGTTGTGATCCTGCGTGTTTGCTTCCCAGTTGTTGGGGTCAATCCCAAATCCTTGAGTGTTGTCTTCAGCGTATCCTTGTAACGTCTCTTTTGCCCACAGCGTGATTCTCCAGTTCTCCATAGAAGATGCGCTTTGGTAATCGCTCGTCCGACATGCGTGCAACATGTCCACTCCAGCGCAGCTGAATTTGTTTCAGCATTGTAAAGACGCTGGGTAGATTCGTTCCCTCCAGGACTTCAGTATCCGGGATTCTGTCCTGCCACATGATGTTGAGGATGCCCCTCAGGCAGTTGAGATGGAAGTGGTTCAGTTTCCTGGCGTGTCGTTGATAGACGGTCCACGTTTCCAAGCCATACAGCATGGAGGACAGGACGACGGCCTTGTACATCCGTAACTTCACAGACAAGTTAATTCCATGCCGATTCGAAACAGATGAGCGTAAGCGTCCGAAGTTGCAGCTGGCTTTTGAGATTCGGGAAATAACTTAATCATCGATCAACATGTGTCGAGAGACGGTGCTTCCAAGATAGGTAAATTTCTCGACGGCAGATAGAACATGATTGTTGATGCTCAATGCCGGTTCTACGCAGGGTGTGCCTGGAGCAGGTTGATGCATCACAACTGTCTTTTCTGCACTGATTGCTAGTCTGAAGTTGTCACAGGCGGTGGAGAACAAGTCCAACACACACACACACACACACACACACACAGATCCATCCATCCTTGTTTATCCAATAACTTGTTAAAAACAGCACAAGCCGTGATAATATTTCTGAATTACTAACAAATGCTTGTACGCATCATTTGGTTTGAACCAGCAATGGCGGATTCAAAGCACGAACCAGACACAGCAACGAAGGGGCTGGGTTTGCCTCCTCCCGGGGCAGCTTTTGCAGGTTCACTACCTGGTCTCTGAAGGGCATTGTAGGAACCTTGGGCACGTAGCCCTGTCGCGGTCTTAGGATCACATGTGTCTGCTGGACCGAACTCCAGGTAAGTGTTGCTAACAGAGAACACTTGCAGGTCTCCGACCCTCTTGATGGAGGCGAGCGCAATCAGCAGGGCAGTCTTTAGAGAGAGGTCCCTGAGTCCAACTGATTCTAGCGGCTCGAAGGGGGGTCTCTGAAGGCCCATGAGGACCACTGAGAGATCCCAGGAGGGGAACAGTCCCCGTACAGGGGCCAGACATGGAGGTTCCAGAGGTCTGGGTGCGGATGCCAGAGTGTGCCCGTCCCTGAGAAAGAAGGTCTTTCCTCAGGGGAAATCACCAAGGGCTGTCACGAGGAGTATGAGGTCCAAGTACCAGGCCCGGGTGGGCCAGTAAGGAGCCACTAGGGTGACTTGTTCCTCGTCCTCCCTGACCTTGCACAGCACCTGTGTAAGAAGGCTTACTGGGGGAAATGCGCACTTCCGCAGCCCCGAGGGCCAGCTGTGTGCCAGCAAGTCTGCCCCGAAGGGAGCCTCTGTTAGGGCATACCAGAGCAGGCAGTGGGAGGTCTCTCGGGAGGCAAACAGGTCTACCTGGGCCTTGCTGAATCGTTCCCAAATCAGCTGAACCATCTGGGGGTCCACTCTCCACCAGGCCAGCGTTGTCATGACAGCGTGTCCGCTATCACATTGAGGTCCAAAGGAGGAGAAGACGGGTGAGATGTGGCAGGAGTGTACGCCGCCTTGGCGATTTATGTATGCTACTGCGGTGGTGCTGTCTGACCTGAACAGTCAGCAACTCTAGGCAGTTTGTAACACTTACCTCAAAAGGTTACATAAAAAATGAGGGGGGATCAATCACATTTACCAATAATTATATTTCCCTTAAGCAAAGTATACATTTTGTGATCATACAACATGTCTTGACAATATTACACGAGGCAAAGCATTTAGAAACAAAACCTTATAAATGTGCATCCAATATCAAAGTTCAGAGTTACCACAATAGTCCTTGGTCCATCACACCATTACAGATGTTTAAGATGTTAGAAGAACTTCATCCATGTTTGTTCAACAAAAGTTAATCCAAGGAAAAGGTGTCTTCTCGTTCAGGAGTTTGGATATAGTTCCACATTGAAGATAATAATGTAAAGAATTTGATCCAGTTGAGAAGCCCTCAAAATCAAGCAGATACCACACAAAAAAGAACCCTATTGAGAAGCTGAACACAACTGTTCCTAAATCGGGTTTCCAAAATGAAAGCATGGAGAAAAAACATGTGCTCTCAACTAACAGGTATATGTAACTCACACTTCCCTCTACCTTTTATTCTCTGGCCTGAAGAGATTTCCCAGATAATGGCTCCCTAGTGCCCTCTACTGGCCGGGAGTGAAATTTCAACTTGCATTTAACATAGGAAACAGGTGACAGTTTACTAGAACTGTTACACACACCCCCTCTCAGAAGAAGGCCTGACCTGGCCATAAAACCTTTTCAAATTTTCTACATGGTATGCTTCAATTTGTTCAGGTTCGGCTGACAGCTCAATTCTGAAGTTTACATTATTCAGCTGTTTTGGCCATAAAGGCATCCCTTGCATGAGACAATGGTTGAGTACGAACCCAGACGAGTTCCCCATCCTGGAAGGTCTCTTGTCGCCTCTTCGGGTTGTAGTACCTCAGTTGTCTGCTCTGGGCTCTCGCAACATTCTCCTTCACCCTCTCCAGAAGCGATTTCTGACGTTCAAGAACTTCATATGCAGATTGATCAGGATCAGGCAAACGATATTGAAACAGTTCAAGGGGTCCTTTCAACTTGCGTCCTAGAGCGATTTCCGCTGGGGTATACTTCGTACTCTCCTGCCAAGCTGAATTGATTGCAAACCTGAACTCATGGATCCATTGGTCCCAATTCCGATGATTGTCCTTGACATATGAGGCAATCATGGTCTTAAGAGTTTTGTTTACCCTTTCTGTCAGGTTAGTCTGAGGATGGTATGCAGTGGAAAGTTTTTGAATGGCACCCCATTGCCTACAGGTAGCATTCAGAAGTTGTGAGGTAAATTGTGGTCCTCGGTCTGATACCAAATACGTAGGTACCCCCCAACGGGTAAAGATATCTTTGATAAGGATGTTAGTTATCAAAGGTGTCTTAGCTGACCGCAAAGGAAACACCTCGACCCATTTGCTACAGTAATCCACAGAAACCAGAAAAATACCCATTCAACTTCGTGCTCCTTGGAAATGGTCCCATAAGATCAATGCCCATCATATATCCAGGTTCTTTTACCGGAGTAGATTGAAGGGTTCCAGAAAGTTTGGATATACGTGGCTTGTATTGCTGACAGGTTTGGCATTGTTTGCAGTGATCCCATACATCTCGCTGGATTTCTGGCCAATACCCCACGTTGAGTAGTCTACGCAATGTTTTCATGCGTCCAAGATGCCCACTTAAAGGATTGTCATGTGCAAACTGGAGAAATTGCTGCCGGAGATCCTTTGGGATGACTACTTGCAAAGTATGACCCTTTTGACCCTCAGGGACACATCTGAACAGAAAGCTGTTCTGTACAACATAATGGATACGTTGAGGGTCGATAGGGGTAAACTTTGTTTCATCCCATAGAGGCTGCAATAATTGATCACTCTTTTGGCTTCGACCAAGTTCTTCCCAGTTGATCGGTAAGTCTCCATTCACATCCTTTGCCTGGCATACCGCAACACTTCCCAGTGGCTCTCCCTCAGGCATTGCACGGGACATTGAATCAGGCATGACATTACATCTCCCTCTTCGATACCAACAGTAAAGTCAAATCCCTGAAGTCGAATAGCCCATCTAGTAAGTCTCGATGTTGGACAAGGATGGTTGAATACCCACGTGAGTGCGGCATGATCAGTAAGAACTTCAAAGGGTTTCCCTTCTAGGAATTGTCGCCACTTTTCAGCCGCCCAGACGACAGCGAGGCATTCCTTCTCTGAAACGGCATATGATTTTTCTGCTTCTTGCAGTAGACAGGATGCATATGCGATGACGTGTTCTCCCTTTTCCGACACCTGAGTCAGTACAGCCCCGAGTTCTAAGTCGCTAGCATCGGTCTCCACTTTAAATGACTTACTTGAGTCTGGGGGCACCAGAACCGGGGCCTTTTGTAGGGCATCCTTCAAATGTTGGCATTCTTTAGTCCAGTTCCATGGTACACCCTTTTTCTTAAGTGCATGAAGTGGAGCAGCACGTTCTGAAAAATATGGAATAAATCGGTGATATCACCCAGCAAGACCTAGGAATCGCTCAACTCCCTTAATGTGTTTGGGAACAGGAAAATTCTTGACAGCATCCACTTTGGAATCCTCTGTCTTGATGCCTTCCGCTGAAATGACGTGTACTAGGAAGTTCAGTGACTTCCTTACCAATTTACATTTCTTAAGGTTAAGGGTTAGGCCGGCCGATTCCAGCCCAGCAAACACCTTCTTCAGATCCTGGAAATGTTGCTGGATGTCTCTGGAGTACACAACAATGTCGTCTGTGTACACGAAACAACATCTGCCAATAAGATCTTGTAGCACTTGGTTCATGAGCCTTTGGAATGTTGCTCCAGCATTTTTCAATCCAAAAGGTAGACGAACAAATTCATACTGGTTGTACTTTGTAACAAAAGCAGTTTTTTGACTGCTACCTTCACCACTTGCCAGTATCCAGTCTTGAGGTCTAGGGTACTGAATACTGTTGCTCCGTAGACAGACTCCAAGATCTCTTGTATCTGAGGCATGGAAAAACCATCTAGTGGGGCTTTAGCATTCAGTGCTCGAAAATCCACACAGAAACATGTACCCCCATCCTTCTTAGGCACTAGCACTATTAGAGCTGCCCATGGGGAGACAGATGGTCGTATTATACCTTTATTCAGCATGGTTTTGACTTCTTCATCAATTAAGTTTTGTTTATTGATTGGAACGGGATAAGCTCTTTTCCGTACTGGAACAGGGTTGTTAGTTATAATCTGGTGCTTAATGATAGAAGTTTTACCTAATGTATCTGTACAGACAGTCGGCCAATTAAACAGCAACCCCTCTAAACGCCTCTTCTCTGTACAGGAAGCATCCGCAAGACTCACCAAATCCTTGATGGCAGCGGTGGTATCACTAGATACTGGCACTATTGGCAGTGCATAGTGTATGTTAACTGATGAGGGTTGGTCATAACAAGCGAACGGATGTACTGTTTCTTTCTCTCCAGGCAATGAATATTTGGAGGATTCAAAATCCAACTTGACTCTACACGTTACCAGGAACTCTAGGCCTAATATGAGCCAAAAGGCTAAGTCTTCATCTCTCATGATGAATAGTCACAGTGGGTTTGTGCAACCTTGCAGGGTACATTCCCATGTAACTTCGCCCAATGCCCTCTGGGTATGGCCATTGGCAAGTGTAAATGTCTGTCTCCTCCTTCCATCTCCTCCACAATGACTCCTGGATTAATGAGTAAGAACTACCTGTATCCAGGACGGCTTCACAAGATTGGCCACGCAAAGTTATAGTCAAGGTTAGAAGCTTGACATTTCCTCTTGTCACTAGTGCCAAGGCTTGCCACTGCTGTACTTATCTTGGCCTCCTCTTCTGGAAGATTGTTCAGCCTGACGTTGCTTCCAGAGGGCCCTTTCCTCAGCAATGTCCCGCTCTACCAAAGCTCCTGTGCGCACCAAGTCATCAAAGGTAGTCACTGTTCCTCTCAAAATACTAGCGATACGGGGATTACAGTTTCTTAAGGCAGCTTGCAGAATCTCTCTCTCAGACATCGTTGGTTTCAGTCTGAGGCATAAGGGTCGATACTGGAAAGCGAATGTTCGAAGATCCTCATCACTCCCTTGTGTTTTCTCTCTCTTATCCTCCTATCCGCTTCAACCTCATGATCATCGGGTAAAAAGGACCGCAAAAAGGCAGTTTTGAACTGACTCCATGTTTTAACTTGTGTTTTTTCAGCCACCCACCAATCCTTGGCAGTATGTGTTAGTACCGATGGCAGAGTTGCTAATATTTCAGCATCACTCATGGGTCGGACAGCTAGAAACTCTGCACATTTTTCCAGATAAGCTATCAGGTCTTCAGCTCCTGTGTTCCCAAACTTAGGGAATTTGATTTTAACGGCCATACTATAAGGCAGCTGGTGTAGCAGGGGAGTTGACTGTACATATGGTGTTGAGGTGGTCGTTGGTGTGGAGGTAGCTCCAGGTGTAAGACAAAGCAAAGACTTAAGATGCTTGTCTCTTCTCCCCATGCAATCTATTATTGATTTGTCCATCTCTTGTAGCTGGTTTTCTAGGGTTTTCTTTAGGCGGCTACTCTTTTCTTCTACTAGATCAACAAGCTCTTCCTCACATTTTGGTTGAGTGATGATTGAGTGGTCATTAGCTGTATCAAGTCTGGCATCAGCCCCTCTATAGCAGTCAAACGACGGTGTAAAACAGTTAAAGGATGGGCAAGGAGGAGGCGAGAACCGGCTTGTCAACATAAATTATATTTAATGAGAACTTAAACCAAAAGCATAAACAAACACACACACACACACACGACGGACATGCCCGTAATTCTCTCTCTCTCGAACCATCATCACCGGCCGCCTTTATCCCTCGCGTGCTTCATCAGGCCGATTGGTGATCGGGCGCGCGATATTCCGACCCGGCCCCACCCCCCTCCGCTCCACACTCCTCCCGGCGTTATCTCAGGCCGGGGTGCCACCGGCATGACGTACACCCCCCCATCCCTGGGGCGGGGTGTATCTTGCGTCCCGCGTGGTCATCCCCACCTTCCTCGCCCTGGGAGGAGACAGGAGGGGGAAAAAACAAAACAACAAAATAGGCGAGGGAAAAGGCCAACACGGTGCGAAAGGGAGAGAGAGATAGAGAGAGAAAAAGCTCACTCACCGGTTCTCTGATGTACCGTCGCGTGGTCCTCGAACACTCCTCCACACTCAGGCGGACGACAGCCGCTCCAACCCCGGGCAAACCGGAGTGAAACCATCAACCCCCAGCGGGTAGAACGCGCCTCCGCTTTTCTGGCAGCAAATGGGGACACTCCTCCGCCTCTGGCAGCGGCTCTACCGCTCCGGGCGGTCGGACAGTTTCTTCCCTCCTCCCCTCGCGGACGGCGGTCTTCCCTCGACCCCTCCGCGTCTCTGGGGACGGCAGGGCACTCCTCCGCCCCCGGCAGCGGCTCCCTTGCTCCAGGCGGTCGGGGTATCCAGTCCCCACTTGCCCCGCGGACGACGGCCGTACCCCGGATCCGGGCGGTCGGGCTACTCCGTCACCCAGCAGATGGCAGCGGCGCTCCCCTGGGTGGACGGCAGTGTCGAGGACTCTGCGACGGGCATCCCTCCTCCTTCCCGGGTTTCGGCACCAATGTAAAACAGTTAAAGGATGGGCAAGGAGGAGGCGAGAACCGGCTTGTCAACATAAATTATATTTAATGAGAACTTAAACCAAAAGCATAAACAAACACACACACACACACATGACGGACATGCCCGTAATTCTCTCTCTCTCGAACCATCGTGACCGGCCGCCTTTATCCCTTGCGCGCCTCATCAGGCCGATTGGGGACCGGGCGCGGGATATTCCGACCCGGCCCCGCCCCCCTCCGCTCCACAGACGGTCATATTGCTGAAGATAATTCTGAATAGAGGTGTCCACTTCATGAACACGTTCAAAACTCTCTTTCTCCATCTTATCCATTTTAATCTCCAGTTGTCTCATCTTTGTTGAAATAGTAAGACTGATCAGGCTTTTATCTTCCTCTTCAGGGGTGGTGGAGGTGGTAGATAACTTGAGTCATTGCCTCTTCTGGAACAGCCACTCCACTCTCTGGCTCTAAATACAGGCTACCGAATGAGCGTATCAGCTCTTGAACTGGCTCACGTCAGGTTACAAAAGTTTCAGAAGTGTAGTCTGGATCCATTTTGGGACTAGACTCAACATTGTCTCATGCAAGAGCCTCAGCCAAGTCTTAAACTAAATTATGAGGCAGTTATCAGCCACAACCGTTTCATATATTTTCAAAAATTTCAACCATACACTTGGGCAATAAACGTACTCTCAGTTCACTCTTGATTAAAGTTGTTGGGATGGTGGTTTCAGGTGGTCCCTGTTTGGGCGCCAAATTATGTAACACTTACCTCAAAGGTTACATAAAAAATGAGGGGGGATCAATCACCATTTACCAACAATTATATTTCCCTTAAGCAATGTATATATACATTTTGTGATCATACAACATGTCTTGACAATATTACATGAGGCAAAGCATTTAGAAACAAAACCTTATAAATGTGTATCCAATATCAAAGTTCAGAGTTACCACAATAGTCCTTGGTCCATCACACCATTACAGATGTTTAAGATGTTAGAAGAACATCATCCACGTTTGTTCAACAAAAGCTAATCCAAGGAAAAGGTGTCTTCTCGTTCAGGAGTTCGGATGTAGTTCCACATTGAAGATAATAATGTAAAGAATTTGATCCAGTTGAGAAGCCCTCAAAACCAAGCAGATACCACACAAAAAAGAACCCTATTGAGAAGTTGAACACAACTGTTCCTAAACCGGGTTTCCCAAATGAAAGCATGGAGAAAAAACATGTGCTCTCAGCTAACAGGTATATGTAACTCACACTTCCCTCTACCTTTTATTCTCTGGCCTGAAGAGATTTCCCAGATAATGGCTCCCTAGTGCCCTCTACTGGCTGGGAGTGAAATTTCAACTTGCATTTAACATAGGAAACAGGTGGCAGTTTACTAGAACTGTTACAAGTTGAGGTGCCAGCGCAGCGGGGCCCCTTTCCAACAGCCCGCGGCTGCATGCCCGTTTCACAAGGCGCCCCAAACCGATCTGGAGGCATCGGTTGTGACCAGGACGCATCGCGACACCTGCTGTAGGGGCACTTCTGCCCGTAAAAAGCAGAGGTTGGTCCAGGGTTTGAATGTTTGGCGGCAGGCAGGGGTGATTGTTACCCGGTGCGTGCCGTGGCGCCATGCTCGTCGCGGGACTCGAATCTGAAGCCAGTGCTGAAGCGGTCTCATATGCATCAACCCCTGTGGCGTGACCCCTGTGGAGGATGCCATATGCCCCAGGAGCCTCTGGAAAAGTTTTAAAGGGACCATTGTGCCTGGCCTGAAGGTGGTGAGGCAGTCCAGCACTGACTGCGCACGCTCGTTGGAGAGACGTGCTAACATTGAGACTGAGTCTAACTCCATGACGAGAAAAGAGACTCTCTGAACCAGAGTGCAGAGCAGGGCGTTTCTTTGCCGGAGGAGGACGCCCTCCGGTGGAGGGCGTCAACAGCCCTATCCACCTGAGGAATAGCGCAACAGCCCTATCCACCTGAGGAATCGCCGTGTACCCATGGGCTGCTCCGTGGACTATGACATGTGGAGTGGGGTGCCCTCCATGCAGACGTCAGCTCATCGTGCATTTCTGGGAAAAACGGGACTGGGGGGCGCAGCTGTGAGCGGCGTGGAGCACCCAGGAACCAGTCATCCAACCGCGATGGCTGTGGGGACAACTGGCGGCGACCCAGGCAAGCATATCGGACATCTGCGTGTCAGCCTCAGCCTGGGCGTCCTCAGCGTCAGACACCACGCTCTCTGATGCAGCGGCGAGCTCATCCACCTTGAGCTCTAGAAGATAGGCAGGCTGGCTGTAAGGCGAGCCGCTGTTGCCTCGAGCACGGACGGGAGTCAACAAGTGTGCCGGGGGGCGGGTGGTCCGAGGGGGCGTACCCGGTGGAGCTGCACCCACTGCCGTCCCCAGATCACCTCCATCATCAGCCGCACCATCCTCAATCCCATGGGAAGAAGGAGCAATGCGGGGGTGGCTGGAGTGGCGTGTTGAAAGCGAGCCGCGACCGCAACGTTGCCATGGTCATGTCATTGTCTTTGCTCTTTTAGAGAAAATAACTCTTTCAGAGAAATCAGTCTTTTATAGAAATTCTTTTAGTTTTCTTGCGCTGTCGAAGTGCCCCGGGGCAAACTGCACTGCCATGCAGAGAATGGAGAAAGCCGCTGAAGTGCGCCGTAGATCCAACAGCAGGCAAAGCATCAGAAGAAACAGGAACACTTGTGTGACTACAAGACCATCGGCTCCGAAGATAATTTTTTAATGAACTCGACGTATTTCTCTGCTTTTATACCCGTATGTCCGGGGCGGGGTATGCAAATACTGTCTGCCTAATTCCCATTGGCCTTTTTTCATAGATCAGAGGCATATTCGGCACTCAGGAGAGACCCCTAGTGTCGCTTCTTCGACACAACGTCGAAGTGAGCGACAGACGAGGAACATTATTTACACCATTTATTTAAAATTAAGTAGAATGTTAACATTGGCTTCTGCACCGAGTTACAGATATTTTCTCAAGCTAAAACTTGGTGACATAGTCTACATCAAAATGACTCTTATTTAACAGAATCCAATCAGTTCTATTTCCAGTTTCGCCAAGCAAAGAATATGTATGGAGGGCTATTCAACGTAATCTACTTGTGGACATAGGAGCAGCTGCTGGAGAAGAGCAATATTTTGGACTTACAGCATGGACAGTACAACACAAAGTTCTACCAAAAAAAGCCAGTGTAATTTTGTATTTTACTAATTGTAAAAATGGCCTGTGAAAAGAGCAAAAACTGCATTGCTTTTCTGTTACTAACAACTATGGTCCATCTCGCCATCACCAGAAATACTTCATATCATGTAACTAATTGAACTTCATGGTATTCTAAAATTAAAACAAGTCTCAAACTTGCAATTTTGCTTTGGTCTGCATAATTTATCGCTACGATGACACTTCATGAAGTTGTTTCCCAAAAAAGTATTATGATGAATTATGCTGATCAAAGAACAAATATAGGTCTGTGACTTGTTTTCACAGGTTTTTGGAATACAGTGGAGTTCAATTAGTTACATGTATATAAGGTGTTTCTGATGGTGGAGATATGGGCCATAGCTGAAATGCACTGAAGGTTTTGCTCTTTTCATAGGCCATGGTGACAATAAGTATAAACATACAAACCACATTTCCAGAAAAGTTGGAATATTGTGTAAAATGCAATAAAAACAAGAATCTGCGATTTTTTAATTCTCTTGAACCTTTATTTAACTGACAAAAGTACAAATATTTCCAGTATTTTCACTGACCAACTTAATTGTATTTTCTAAATATAATGTTTTTTTTATTTGATGCCTGCAACTCACTCAAAAACAGTTAGGACAGAGGCATGTTTACCACTGTTTTACATCACATTTCCTTTTAATTACACTGTTTAATCGTTTGGGAACTGAGGATATACATTTTTGAAGTTTTGCAAGTGGCGATTTTTGCCCATTCTTGCTTGATACAAGACTTCAACTGCTCAACAGTCTGTGGTTGTCGTTGTTTGATTCTCCTCTCTCCTATTGAAAATGCACCATACATTTTCAATAGGAGAGAGATCTGCTGCAGGCAGGCCAGTCAAGCACAAGCACTCTGTGTCTACGAAGCCACGCTTTTGTAGCATGTGCACAATGAGGCCTGGCATTGTCTTGCTCTTATAACCATTGACTTCCTGGGAAAAGACGGCAGCATGTCTCTCAAAAATTCCAATACACGCCTCTGCATCAATGGTACCTTCACACATATGCAAGTCACTCATGCCATGGACACTGATGCACTCCCTTGCCATGACAGATGTTGGCTTTTGCACCTTTCGCTGAAAAAAGTCAGGTTGTTCCCTTTCGTCTTTGGCACGGAGAACTCAGTATCCATTTTTTCCAAAAACAAGCTGAAACATGGACTCATCTGACCACAGCACACATTTCCACTGTCTTTCGGACCATCTGAGATGACCTCAAGCCCAGAGAACTCGGCAGCGTTTCTGCATAGAATTGATGTATGCTTTCTCCTTGCGTAATCGAGTTTCAAGTTGCATTTCTTGATGCAGCGGCGGACTATGTTAAGTGACAACTGTTTTCTGAAGTTATCCCAAGCCCATGACATACCATCACTGACAATCTGTCCCAGCATGACACCTCGCTGGTAAAAAGCAGGAGCTGTCCAAGGTGCTAAAGCAGCTATAGTGCGGCAGGATGCCGCCGACATAAACCCCAATGCTTTTTGAAACAGCTTCAGTGGAAGTGTTCTTCCCAGTTTGAACTGAGACACTGCAGAATGGCCTGAACGCGCTTGCTCGTGAGGTGTGGGACTACCGGTGTGGCACTACTGCCTCCTCCACAGTGGGAAGTTGGGCATAGCCTTTCTCTTCCCCGTGATCCACATTAGAGAGGCGTGCTGAGAATATATATATATTTATATTACACAATATGCAATACACAATATGCAATTGCTTTGTAAGGATACACAACACCTGCCAAAGCATTGCAGGGAATCAGGATGCTGAGGCCCGTTCACCAGCGAAGCGTCAAGCGGTGAGGTGGAGTGATGTTTGCCGGAGCACTGCAGGGGAGTGGAGAGTCTTCTTGGTGCCGTAATGATTCCACCCACTGACTCGTGTATATAGATGGCGAAGGTAGAGGGCTTCTAGACAAGATGAAATGAAGGCACTCCCTATGTGCGTTAATAAATGCAATGTCAAGTATACTGAGTAAACTGATGTCATCAATATAGGAGATTAATTTCATTTTCATAATTTTATGTCGAAATTTGTGATTTTACATTGACAAAATTGATAGTAACTTTCTATTTTATAACTTTCTCAGGAAAATGTGAGCGGTGTTCATCCCTGAAAACAACAATGCTAGGATCTTGTGGTTGCCAGGGCATTGCTATGCAGTTGCTAAGGTGTTTTGAGAAGTTTATAGCACTCTGCTACACTCAAAAAAGCTTGTACAATTTACTTAATTTAAACGATTTGATGCAACACAATTACTAAACATTCTGTCACTACTTAATTTCATAGCAAGCAATCAACTTAAATTTGTTAAATGGAAGTTAACTTAATCCATTTGTGTTGGGACAACATAAATATTTTTTGTTGGCCAAACTATGTGTACATTTGCTGTCCATTTCCCATCATTCCATGAGCACTCCCTTCTCTTGCTCCACATCAGTTTGTTGTTATGCTCCCGCACTTAATTCTGTGACCGTTCACTCCTCTCATTCAAAATAAACTGTGCTAGTGAATAACACTAATAAGAGAATAAGCTCCTGTGCATACTTCCATGTCCATCTCACTTATGCTGCTGTCTGTCTGTCTAAAAAAAAATTGTCAAGCGCACATTCTGCATGTTTAAGAGGTGATCCAGGTATCTGCATTAAAGTGATGCCAAGAAAGACAGGGTGGGCCAAATACGGTGGTCTGCGGCATCCTTGGCAATACTGTACTCAGAATCTATCAGCAAGATCAGAATTTGCATGTGCAAATTATGTTCAGCAGCAATTCTTTGGGCGCATTTGCACCATTGCCTGATCTGCATGATTCCTTTACTGAATCGGGCCCTAAACGTGCGCAGTTAGCACGTGCATAAAACTGCCGCGTTTAGCATGTGCAATTCATTTTTTGTGAATCTGCCCATGCTGGGTTTCCCGAAGCACTAAGTAGAACGTTAGGAACACTTAAGTAGTACTTAATCTCTACGCCGTATTTCCCAAAAGCATCGTTATCTAAGTAGCACGTAAAATTAACCAGAGCTTTGAACCACTCTTATATCCATTAAAGGGGTTATGTCATGAGGAGCGGAAGTCAACGCAGGTGGAGGAGCAAATGTAAACAAAAGAGGGGCAAGTGGGCTGGTGTGCACAATAGGCTAAAGGCTTCACCTTACAAAACTGCACTGCATGCACTCAAGGCCTGTGCCGACGAGCTGGCAGAGAGCCTCACAAACATCTTAAACCTGTCCCTGGCACAAGCAATAGTGCCCACATGCCTTAAATCTGCCACCATCATCCCAAAGCCAAAACAGTCTGCTGTGACCAGCCGTAATGACTACCAACCAGTAACACTCACCCCATCATTATGAAGTGCTTTGAGAGACTGGTGCAGGCTAACATCAAAACCAAGAACCCTGTGAGTCTTGACCACCACCAGTTTGCATTTCCACTGCCCTTCACATGACTCTGACTCACTTAGATGGCAGAGACACATTTGTCAGAATGCTGTTCATTGACTACAGCTCTGCCTTCAACACCATACTCTACTCAAAACTACAAGACATAGGTCTCAACAATGCACTATGCAAATTGACTCAAATGTCCTTACCACAGACTACAGGGAAGAGGTGCAAAATACCATGCGATGGGACGTTGAGAAAAACATGACCCTCAACACGAAGAAAACAAAAGAGCTCATTGTGGACTTCAGAAAGCACAGAGCCACAGACCACTCCACCATACATATCAGTGGGGTCGAATTGGAAAGGGCCAGAAGTTCCAAGTTCCTTGGTATCCACATCACTGAGGACCTTGCATGGACCATCAACACCTCTACACTGGTTAAAAAGGAACATCAGCGCCTTTATTTTCTTAAAAGACTCAAAAAACTCCACCTCGACTGTTAGAAAACTTGTACAGTTGAAAACATCCTGACATACTTTGCATCACTGTCTGGTATGATAGTTGCCCCTCAGTAGACCATAAAAGCCCTTCGGCATGTTGTCAAGACTGCACAATATATAATTCGCACCCAGCTACCAGCCGCTGAACAACATGTGCTTCCAGACCAGAGCACCGCGCATCATCAAAGACCCTATCCATCCAGGATATGGTCTGTTCACCCTCCTGCCTTCTGGAGGCTGGTACAGGCTCATCCAAGCATGCATCATCAGGCAAAGGAATAGCTTTTACCCCAATGCAGTCTACCAGTTGAACTGCATTCCTGTAAATTTAGATATATCCAAGATTCTATATTTTTTTATATATTTATTTATGACTTATTCTACTCTTTTCTAAATGTATGCAACAGCCAGTAGAACACAATAATTTCATTGTACTTGTACAGTGACAATAAAGAGCTTGAACTTCATCTGGACTATTTAAAAATTATTTTTATATTTAAACATACACAGACAGACGCCTTTGTCTGCTTGATACATATCTCTGCCCGCTTTTAAAAGATGTGGTGTAAAGTTACACGCCGTGCACAAACGTGTCATGGACATGCTCTTTCACCCATCTGCGTTATTTTTAAATGTTGTTGTTTGAAAATATACACTGGAAAGACGTCTTTGACCGCTTACATGTGTTCCGGCGATGTGCGTTTCAGTGCTGGATAATCCTGGAAACTGGATGTGGATATGTCTTCAGCATATTTCAGCATGGATTGCATGTTTTTTCGGCTTTCAGCGTTGATTGCTTGTCCAGTCATAAATGATTCAAGCTTTGCAAAGGAACTGTTATTGAAGGATGGGGCAGTTAAAAACACTTGGACCTGGGGGCCTGGGTAGCTCAGCAAGTAGACGCTGACTACCACACCTGGAGTCGCAAGTTGAATCCAGGGCGTGCTGAGTTACTCCAGTCAGACTTCCTAAGCAACCAATTGTTCCAGTTGCTAGGGTGGGTAGAGTCACATTGGGTTCACGTCCTCATGGTCACTATAATGTGTTTTTCGCTCTCGGTGGGGCACTTGTGAGTTGTGCATGGATGCCACTGATAATAAAGTGAAGTCTCCACGCGCGCTAGGTTTCCGCGGTGATGTTGAACAAGCCATGTGATAAAATGCGCGGATTGACTGTCTCCGCCACCCGGATTGAGTCGAGTCACTACGCCACCATGAGGACCTAGAGTGCATTGGGAATTGAGCATGCCAAATTGGGGAGAAAGGGGTAAAAAAAAAAAAAAAAACACTTCGACCCAATGCAGAACAGTAAGTAAACCGTTCCATTCATGAATATTTCAAATGTCATAACTGTTTGATAGCTTATGGTGCTGACATCCTGTTTACACCAGATGCGTTCACTGACACGACACAATGGCTTGAGGCTGTCTACAGGGGTGCGTCGCCACAAACTTTTTTTTTTTCTCCCCAATTTGGAATGCCTAATTCCCTATGCGCTCTAGGTCCTTGTGGTGGCATAGTGACTTGCCTCAATCTGGGTAGCAGAGGATGAATCTCAGTTGCCTCCACGTCTGAGACCGTCAACCCGTGCATCTTATCATGTGGCTTGTTGAGCGCATTACCACGGAGACATAGCGAGTGTGGAGGCTTCACGCTATCCTCCGTGGCATCCACGCACAACTCACCACGTGCTCCACCGAGAGCGAACCACATTATATTGACCATGAGGCAGTTAAACCATGTTACCCTACCCTCCCTAACAATTGAGCCAATTTGGTTCAATTTGAGTCATGACACAAACTTTCTAAAATGTTTGTGTTGTTGGCAGTAGTAGCACAAGTGCATGCAGTGCAAAATGGAACAGGACATCTGTTTACAGTCGGTGCAACAGAATGCACTTACACGGACACTTCCATGGTAGACAACATCATTGATTATAATGGGTTCTATTGCTTTTGACGCTATGTGACTCTCATGTCCGGTGTAGACAGTGTGTGAGTGTTAACAGTTGTGCTTGAGATGAAAAGATTCATATATTCAGATGCAAAGTGTTGGATGTGCGATATGTGTAACCCTTGACATTTTGTTATACAGGTGAAACTCGAAAAATTAGAATATCGTGCAAAAGTTCATTAATTTCAGTAATTCAACTTAAAAGGTGAAACTAATATATTATATAGACTCATTACAAGCAAAGTAAGATATTTCAAGCCTTTATTTGATATAATTTTTATGATTATGGCTTACAGCTTATGAAAACCCCAAATTCAGAATCTCAGAAAATTAGAATATTACATGAAATCAATAAAAAAAGGATTTTAAATACAGAAATGTCGGCCCTCTGAAAAGTATAATCATGCATATGTACTCAGTACTTGGTTTGGGCCTCTTTTGCATTAATTACTGCCTCAATGCGGCGTGGCATGGATGCTATCAGCCTGTGGCACTGCTGAGGTGTTATGGAAGACCAAGATGCTTCAATAGCAGCCTTCAGCTCTTCTGCATTGTTTGGTCTCATGTCTCTCATCTTTCTCTTGGCAATGCCCCATAGATTCTCTATGGGGTTCAGGTCAAGCGAGTTTGCTGGCCAATCAAGCACAGTAATACCATGGTCATTGAACCAGGTTTTGGTACTTTTGGCAGTGTGGGCAGGTGCCAAGTCCTGCTGGAAAATGAAGTCAGCATCTCCATAAAGCTTGTCTGCTGAAGGAAGCATGAAGTGCTCTAAAATGTCCCGGTAGATGGCTGCGTTGACTCTGGACTTAATAAAGCACAGTGGACCAACAGCAGCCGATGACATGGCTCCCCAAACCAAGACAGACTGTGGAAACTTCACACTGGACTTCAAGCATGTTGGATTGTGTGCCTCTCCATTCTTCCTCCAGACTCTGGGACCTTGGTTTCCAAATGAGATGCAAAATTTGCTCTCATCAGAAAAGAGGACTTTGGACCACTGAGCAACAGACCAGTTCTTTTTTTCTTTAGCCCAGGTAAGACGTTTGACATTTGAAGCCCATGTCCAGGACCCGTCTGTGTGTGGTGGCTCTTGATGCAGTAACTCCAGCCTCAGTCCACTCCTTGTGAAGCTCCCCACACATTTGAATGGCCTTTTCCTGACAATCCTCTCCAGGCTACGGTCATCCCTGATGCTTGTGCACCTTTTTCTTCCACACTTTTCCCTTCCACTTAACTTTCTATTAATGTGCTTTGATACAGCACTTTGAGAACATCCAACTTCTTTTGCAATTACCTTTTGAGGCTTTCCCTCCTTGTGGAGGGTGTCAATGATGGTTTTCTGCACAACTGTCAGGTCAGCAGTCTTCCCCATGATTATGAATTCAACTGAACCAGACTGAGAGACCATTTAAAGGCTCAGGAACCCTTTGCAGGTGTTTAGCTGATTAGAGTGTGACACTTTGAGCCTACAATACTGAACCTTTTCACAATATTCTAATTTTCTGAGATTCTGAATTTGGGGTTTTCATAAGCTGTAAGCCATAATCATCAAAACTATATCAAATAAAGGCTTGAAATATCTTACTTTGCTTGTAATGAGTCTATATAATATATTAGTTTCACCTTTTAAGTTGAATTACTGAAATTAATGAACTTTTGCACGATATTCTAATTTTTCGAGTTTCACCAGTATAATGTTGTGCAGCTTGTCCATTCTCTTCCGATTGAGTTTCAAACATGGCTGGTTTCGAGGGGCTGCCTGGTGTTAGCCAGAGGGCCAGAGACAGGGTGAACATTTTTTACATTTTCATGTTGAAAAGACAAAATCCTGGATATACTGGCCAAAGGGATGAGCACCTTTTGGACCGGACAGCTCACTTAATTATGCATTGAAGTTCTATATTGTAAGGCGGGTGCCAGCGAGTCTGGGCTACTCCTCGAGAAAAAAAAAGCTCTCATGAGAATTAACATTTAACTCTCTCTTGCATACGTAACAGCAACATCAGAGACGCAGCAAACAGTGCAGCTCGCACCTCATTTCTACAGTCTCGTCATCTCCCCTTACTCCCCCCTTCTCCTCCTCACTTAAAGCTCACTAAAAACCTATGCAATGTTAAGTGTGTTCAAAAAGTAAATATACATGTTTGGTATCATTTAAAGTGTCTCAGTGCGCCTGGTAAACTGGTCTCATTCTCCCAGCCATAATGAAAAGCTAAAAGAAGTTGTAAAATATGAGAAATGTGGTGTGCCACTTAAAGGTGTGCCCTTCCCCAGATCCTCCATACAAACTACCTCCTGTATGTAAATGTACAGGAATCAAGAACCCATTCAATTACAAATTCTGATCCCACAGTTGTGAACCCCTCAATAGGGGACCAAAATCTAATTATAATGACAGACACCACCATTTGGTAAGCATATTTAATTATCTGGGTTTATAAGGAAAATGGGCAAAAGGTTCGGGGTGTCTGTATTTAGACTTCCCACACGATCGTTGTGTGTAGATTTCGTTGCCAGGTACATTTTCTATAAATTCCTCGATTTCCAAATTGTTGATATTATATTTGATTGATTTATGATTTTACTCTATGAATTGGATTTTAATTATTGTTCTATTTACCTGGTCAATAAATTGACTCTGAAATTGTTTTCCCAAGCAGATTAAACGATTCGTATGTTACCGCAAGTCTGCGTCAGATTAGTGACGACTAATATTTGGCATCAATTCAAGTGTACTTGGTTTGCAAAGACAAAAAGGGAATTTCCGTTTATAACAGCAAATGCTGCTTGACCAATCTAAATTCGGGTGTGACTTACCTCTGTTTTAATTTGATGTTTCTCCAGATAAGTGTACATGGGAAACCACACATGGCCAATCGAAAGCTATTACAAGAGAAGTTATGTTGGTCAACTTACATCTGTAATAGTGGCCTCTACTGAAGAAAACGTTAATTTAAATTCAAGTGTATGCAATTCCATGGGGGCTATACTGAAGTATCTTTGATTGTGCAAACGTGAATGTGACCGATCTTAGGTATATAGCTATTTACCTCTGTTTGATGATCCAAAGCTGATGAGCTTGTGAGCGTGAGACCCGCATAAAAGAGAAAAACATGCGAGGACCTCAAAGAGACATAGTTTCCTAATCTGAACGGGTAAAATATAATTAAAGTGTTAAAAAGAATAATCAAACATTCGCTCACTTTTAATGATGATCAGATATCATTAAAACCTTTTTCATTTATGGAGTCAGATGAAATAACGAGGTAATACATAAGAGAAAATGTATTTCATTTAATCTTGTTGTGTTGCGTAAAAGGAAAGACAGTAATGCGCAGAGATCTTCCCCCGTATTATTGGAGACCGCCATTGGACCGATAAATGGGCTTACAATATTATAACAAGCAATCTACGTACTGGTTTGGGAAATAGGTTTTATTCCATCCTAAAATAATGTGGGTAAGATGCTTGTAAAAAATGCCATTGCAATGTTATCGGGAAACCCAGCCCCAGAGTTGATGGAAATCAATCCCAGGGGAGCAAATAATGATGCCTAATGGAAAAATTAATTTCTGACCCTGGTGTCAATGTCATTGTGGTTTGTAGGTTGAATGTTCAGGACCCTGTATGCCTGTAAAAACGCTTGGTTCAAATCTCTTGTGCAACATGTTGTCACCGATTGTGACTATGGGATCTTTACACTCTTAGTAACAAATGATTGGTCGAAAGCTTAGAACGGTAAAAGTTACAACGCCTCAACATTTTCTACACACCAATCTACAAATAGCTAATATAACAAAATAAATGTATGTTCATTCAACAAGACTAGATCAAATCCATTCAAACTAATAATTTAACTAATACAATAATGCCATTTAATTGCGTGGAAAAGTTTTTCAAAATTTTTCAACTTTTTATTTTTTTTATTGTTTTATTTAAATCCCCTTGGAAAAATGTGCACTGATAAATCGTTTACAATAAGACCAGAAACACATGGATTAGCTTGATTTCAACAATTTAAGTGTTCACACAGCCAGAAAATAAATATGATTTTTTTTGGCCTATCTGACTCAAATAGGTTTAAAAAACACTTGAAATCTCATTTTTATTTGAATTTAGCTAGCCAGCTGTCCTTATAAAAGTCTTGATCACCACTCATTCCCTCATCTAACTGTGGGCCCTGCAGTAACAAACTGTTGAGATTTGGAAACAGCACCTATGAAAAACATAATCAGTGGCGAAACATCCGTTGCTAAAGTTTCAAGCACGGTGAACCTACATGAGTTTGCGACATTACCATGACAACCAATGCGGACCTGCCAATTAAAAAAGTGACAGATCTGGCCACAAATAACTTGCTGCTTAAACAGTCGGATTTAAGGATAAATCTGATTTCCCCTGCTGTGTGAGCAAAACTTGAGTGAATCTGATGTAAAATATAATACAAGCACATCTCACCTCATCATCTTTGAACCAAGAGAGGCTCTCGGCGGTCAGAACAAACCAGTATTCCTTCGCTCCACCCTTCATGATACTGATGTTATTGATGGTCAACCAGCCCTTACGAATCACCTAAAGATAAGACAAAATACAACAGATGACATTGCTGTGGATTGTAAATCCAAACTTGTAACAACAAAGTGGTTAAACATAAAAAATAAATAAATGTGAATTTGGCACAAATTGATGCAAAATGTATATAGACTCAAGGTGTAAAATCAAGGTGATGCAGTGTGTTTAAAGGAATAGTTCACCCAAAAAATTATCTCATGGATGACTCACCTTTAAGCCATCACAGATGTGTATGATTTTCCTGAAGATGTTTATAAGTGCATTTCTGCTCTTTTTGTCCATGCAATTTAAGATAATGGGTGCCATTAGGCTGCTGGGTATTTGACGGTTCAAAAGGCATATTTAGGCAGCATAAAAGTAATCCACACAACTCCAGTTGATCAATTAATGTCTTCTGAAGCAAATCAATAGATTCAAACATTGCTTCAGGTCAGCGCTGTTTTGCTGTTTGAGATGACCTAACTCTCGCGTGAAGTTCGTTCCTCTGTTGTACACAATGCGCACACTTCAGACTTCTCGCGTGAACTTACATCGCACGACAGCTCATGGATGGGTCTACTGGTAGCATTTTTCAAAGTTAATAAAGTTTTAATTATCAATTTATTATTTACACAAACCTATCAAAGACATTTATTTATCGAGTGGAGTGGTGTGGACTTTTATGCTACCTAATTATGCCTTTTTGACCACCAAACAACCAGCAGCGTCATGGCACCCATTCGCTTTCATGTATGAACAAACATAGCTGAAATGTGCTTAGAAAAATCTTCACTTCGGTTCGGCTAAAGAAGGAAAGACATACATAATGGCTTAAAGGCGAGAAATTCATTTGTGGAATTAAAAATGAGATAATTATCATTTGTGGATGAACTAATCCTTTAACTAACAGTAATTGTGCAGATGTCAACAGGAAGTTGTCATGTCTAAAGTTTAGTCAAGTCAAAACCTTTGCATCGCAAGTATAAAATCTAATTTGTTTTTTTATCAGAAAGTATTATATTTTCAATTCTTGTAATATGATAGCAGCAGCTGACTTTCAATTAAGTTAATTACTTTTAAGTACATTGCTTGGGTTACACATGTTTCCAAAATAATATTATTTATGTTGAATGTACAACAATTTATATGTAAAATAGACATTATTTAAAATTTGTTGATTAAAAAAACAAAACAAAAAACTTCAGTGAAAAGTGTTTTTTTATAAAGTAATTAAAAGCATGATTGCTTTTAAGATGTAATAATCAGTAATGCAATCTCGTTACAATTTTATAAGAGTAATTAGTAATTTTTAGTGGATTTTAATAAAGCAATCATATACATAGTGTATTTATTCAGTTTATTGAGTTGAAAGACTAAAATAAACCTTAAATGTTAAAACAGAATAGTAGATATAATTGTAGATATAACTAGAAAAAGTTTGTCGAGACAAACTTTAAGTTGGCTTGTGAAAGTTTGGACCAGAAAGTTTGAAGTTTAAAGTAGTTTGAAGTTTAAAGTAGTTTGAAGTTTAAATTAGTTTAAAGTTTAAATTAGTTTGAATTTTAAATTAGTTTAAAGTTTAAATTAGTCTAAAGTTTAAATTAGTTTGAATTTTAAAGTAGTTTGAAGATTAAATTAGTTTGAAGTTTAAAGTAGTTTATAGTTTAAATGAGTTTGTACTTTAAAGTAGTTAAAAGTTTAACTTAGTTGCTAGACAGATAGATAGATAGATAGACACTCAGATAGATAGATAGAGAGATAGATAGATAGATATTTACCCTCAGATAGATAGATAGATATAGATAGATAAATATTTACCCTCAGATAGATAGATAGATAGATATATATTGACCCTCAAATAGATAGATAGATAGATATTGACCCTCAGATAGAGAGATAGATAGATAGATAGACAGACAGATAGATGCTAGCACGTTTTTAGCATTTTTTAGTACTTCGCTAGGTGATACTAGCATGTGTTAGCATGATGCTAGCACGTTTTTAGCATTTTTAGCACTTCGCTAGGTGATGCTAACATGTGTTAGCATTATGCTAGCACGATTTTAGCATGTTTTAGCACTCCGCTAGGCGATGCTAGCATGTGTTAGCATTATGCTAGCACGATTTTAGCATGTTTTAGCACTCCGCTAGGCGATGCTAGCATGTGTTAGCATGATGTTAGCACATTTTTAGCATGTTTTAGCACTTCACTAGGCGATGCTAGCATGTGTTAGCATGATGCTAGCACGTTTTTAGCATGTTTTAGCACTCCGCTAGGCGATGCTAGCATGTGTTAGCATGATGCTAGCACATTTTTAGCATGTTTTAGCACTTCACTAGGCGATGCTAGCATGTGTTAGCATGATGCTAGCACGTTTTTAGCATGTTTTAGCACTTCGCTAGGCGATGCTAGCATGTGTTAGCATGATGCTAGCACATTTTTAGCATGTTTTAGCACTTCGCTAGGCGATGCTATGATGCGTTAGCATGATTCCCAAGTTAATGACTCTAATGAGCCGGTTCTTTTGAATCTACAGTGTGAAACATACAGTGTGACCAGTGTAGTCTGATTCCCAAATTAATGACTCTAATGAGCCAGTTCTTTTGAATCTAAAATGTGAAACATACAGTGTGACCGGTGTAGTCTGATTCCCAAATGAATGACTCTAATGAGCCGGTTCTTTTGAATCTACAGTGTGAAACATACAGTGTGACCAGTGTAATCTGATTACAACATTAATGACTCTAATGAGCCGGTTCTTTTGAATCTACAATGTGAAACTTACAGTGTGACCAGTTTAGTCTGATTCCCAAATGAATGACTCTAATGAGCCAGTTCTACAGTGTATTGTTAAAATAGTTTAACTTAGTTGCTAGATAGATAGATAGATAGATAGATAGATAGATAGATAGATAGATAGATAGATAGATAGATAGATAGATAGATATTTACCCTTAGATATATAGAGAGATAGATATAGATAGATAGATATTTATCCTCAGATAGATAGATAGATAGATAGAGAGAGAGAGAGAGAGAGAGAGAGAGAGAGATATTTACCCTCAGATAGATAGATAGATAGATAGATACAGTGAGGAAAATAAGTATTTGAACACCCTGCTATTTTGCAAGTTCTCCCACTTAGAAAACATGGAGGGGTCTAAAATTGTCATCGTAGGTGCATGTCCACTGTGAGAGACATAATCTAAAAAAAAAAATCCAGAAATCACAATGTATGATTTTTTAACTATTTATTTGTATGATACAGCTGCAAATAAGTATTTGAACACCTGTCTATCAGCTAGAATTCTGACCCTCAAAGACCTGTTAGTCTGCCTTTAAAATGTCCACCTCCACTCCATTTATTATCCTAAATTAGATGCACCTATTTGAGGTCATTAGGTGCATAAAGACACCTGTCCACCCCATACAATCAGTAAGAATCCAACTACTAACATGGCCAAGACCAAAGAGCTGTCCAAAAACACTAGAGACAAAATTGTACACCTCCACAAGGCTGGAAAGGGCTACGGGAAATTGCCAAGCAGCTTGGTGAAAAAAGGTCCACTGTTGGAGCAATCATTAGAAAATGGAAGAAGCTAAACATGACTGTCAATCTCCCTCGGACTGGGGCTCCATGCAAGATCTCACCTCGTGTGGTCTCAATGATCCTAAGAAAGGTGAGAAATCAGCCCAGAACTACACGGGAGGAGCTGGTCAATGACCTGAAAAGAGCTGGGACCACCGTTTCCAAGGTTACTGTTGGTAATACACTAAGACGTCATGGTTTGAAATCATGCATGGCACAGAAGGTTCCCCTGCTTAAACCAGCACATGTCAAGGCCCGTCTTAAGTTTGCCAATGACCATTTGTGTCACTCTGTGTATATATTTCATCAGACTACATTACAGTGAGGAAAATAAGTATTTGAACACCCTGCTATTTTGCAAGTTCTCCCACTTAGAAATCATGGAGGGGTCTGAAATTGTCATCGTAGGTGCATGTCCACTGTGAGAGACATAATCTAAAAAAAAAATCCAGAAATCACAATGTATGATTTTTTAACTATTTATTTGTATGATACAGCTGCAAATAAGTATTTGAACACCTGAGAAAATCAATGTTAATATTTGGTACAGTAGCCTTTGTTTGCAATTACAGAGGTCAAACGTTTCCTGTAGTTTTTCACCAGGTTTGCACACACTGCAGGAGGGATTTTGGCCCACTCCTCCACACAGATCTTCTCTAGATCAGTCAGGTTTCTGGGCTGTCGCTGAGAAACACGGAGTTTGAGCTCCCTCCAAAGATTCTCTATTGGGTATAGGTCTGGAGACTGGCTAGGCCACGCCAGAACCTTGATATGCTTCTTACAGAGCCACTCCTTGGTTATCCTGGCGGTGTGATTCGGGTCATTGTCATGTTGGAAGACCCAGCCTTGACCCATCTTCAATGCTCTAACTGAGGGAAGGAGGTTGTTCCCCAAAATCTCGCAATACATGGCCCCGGTCATCCTCTCCTTAATACAGTGCAGTCGCCCTGTCCCATGTGCAGAAAAACACCCCCAAAGCATGATGCTACCACCCCCATTCTTCACAGTAGGGATGGTGTTCTTGGGATGGTACTCATCATTCTTCTTCCTCCAAACACGGTTAGTGGAATTATGACCAAAAAGTTCTATTTTGGTCTCATCTGACCACATGACTTTCTCCCATGACTCCTCTGGATCATCCAAATGGTCATTGGCAAACTTAAGACGGGCCTTGACATGTGCTGGTTTAAGCAGGGGAACCTTCCGTGCCATGCATGATTTCAAACCATGACGTCTTAGTGTATTACCAACAGTAACCTTGGAAACGGTGGTCCCAGCTCTTTTCAGGTCATTGACCAGCTCCTCCCGTGTAGTTCTGGGCTGATTTCTCACCTTTCTTAGGATCATTGGGACCACACGAGGTGAGATCTTGCATGGAGCCCCAGTCCGAGGGAGATTGACAGTCATGTTTAGCTTCTTCCATTTTCTAATGATTGCTCCAACAGTGGACCTTTTTTCACCAAGCTGCTTGGCAATTTCCCGTAGCCCTTTCCAGCCTTGTGGAGGTGTACAATTTTGTCTCTAGTGTTTTTGGACAGCTCTTTGGTCTTGGCCATGTTAGTAGTTGGATTCTTACTGATTGTATGGGGTGGACAGGTGTCTTTATGCACCTAATGACCTCAAATAGGTGCATCTAATTTAGGATAATAAATGGAGTGGAGGTGGACATTTTAAAGGCAGACTAACAGGTCTTTGAGGGTCAGAATTCTAGCTGATAGACAGGTGTTCAAATACTTATTTGCAGCTGTATCATACAAATAAATAGTTAAAAAATCATACATTGTGATTTCTGGATTTTTTTTTTTAGATTATGTCTCTCACAGTGGACATGCACCTACGATGACAATTTTAGACCCCTCCATGTTTTCTAAGTGGGAGAACTTGCAAAATAGCAGGGTGTTCAAATACTTATTTTCCTCACTGTATGTAATTCCTATTATCTTAATCAATGGAGTGGTGGTGGCGTAGTGGCTAAATCACAGGGCTGTTAATCAGAAAGTCGCTGGTTTGAACCCCACGGCCACCACCATTGTGTCCTTGAGCAAGGCACTTAACTCCAGGTTGTTCCAGGGGGATTGTCCCTGTAATAAGTGCACTGTAAGTCGCTTTGGATAAAAGCGTCTGCCAAATGCATAAATGTAAAATGTAAATAAAGTAACAGGGTTAATCCATACATGCCATACAATTAACATTTATTTTTGAATATCCTTGGAGCTTAGCAGCTTGCTAGCTGCATTACTGTGAAAAAGTTGTGTTTGGCAGTTTCTAGCTAACATTAATTAATGCTATAAAATTTGCCTCAGCTACCAGTCTTTTCATTCAAAGTTGACTATTATACAAATCAACATACTGCTCCATACATTACATCATTAACCCCATAAGCTCTGCTGCATATTTTGGCTGCTACCTGCATTTTTCATACAGCAATTTGAAAATGCACTATACACACATACAGTGGACTAATTGCAAAATATTGGTCTCATTTTATAGATAAAAAAAAAACACGTAAAAAATTCATAAATAATATTGTATCTGTTTACAATCTTATGATGAACTTACTATTTGTCTTGACTTTAAAAGTCTGCGATTCAGGCTCTGTTTGCTCTATGTTCATTCTAAAAGTATTATCCGAAAGAAAAACTTTCCTCTCACCATCCATCACAATATACAGATCTGAAATGCAGGTGGCGCACTAATCCAGCAGAGCATTTGCCATGTGATCATCCATAGATTTTAGTCTATTTTGTGATCCCAAACACCTTCCCCACTCTTTCGTCATATACAGCATCCCAGCCTCTGAGTGGACTAGAAATGTAATCTAGGTGTCGTTGGAATGCTGATATCCACAGCATTGCGATGAGGCATAATATTTCATCATCTATATAGTGGAACATATTTTGCAGATTATTTTTATTATGCTTTTTCTGCTTGACTGCATAGTTTTTTCTGGACATCAGAGACCTAACATTGGATTATTTTACCAAGCAAGCTCACAGAAAAGTAGAAAATGGCTAATTTTAGTCTAAGGATGATATAGAGTGTCTTTCTCTGGGCTTACAGAACAGTGCAAAAATGGGACATTTGCCTTTGTGGTCTTACAAAAATCATATTTCACTTTTTCTTGTTATTTTATGTAACATAAATGCAAAAGTGATAGAGTTCAGTGAAAAGTTTGGCTTTAAATGGTACCAAATGACGATTTATGTATTCAAGGACTATAACATTTTAAGTGTAAACATTTCACACTCTTTTGGCTTCGAGTTTAAGGTGTTAAATCTTCTAGGGATAAAGCATGTAAACTTTGCACACAATAGATGATAATTTATTATAGTTTATCAGTCTTGTCAAAGTCAAGTCTGAGTATTTATTAGTATTCTAATACCTGCCAAGTTATTTAACTTAGTGGAGTCTATCTTAAAGTCTCAAAGTTTTGTCTCAGGTGGTGAGACACATTAGACATTACAAAAATACACAACTAAACACAAATCGATATAGTGCTCTGTGTTTGCTATCAAAAAAGCATTGAGACATAAAGCCTTAATTAAACTGCAGTCGAGATTCATGCAGTGCAACTGTACTATAGTTCATCCAAACTCAAATATGTTAAATAATCAAGTGACCTCCAGTGAATTTAAATACAAGAACCTGAATGTCTTACAATTATACCAGTGGCTGGAGGAGATGACGCCTGAGAGACAAAGAGAGACAGATACAGATACAGTAGATGCAAACTTTTTATGTTCAATGTCTCCTTTATTGAATTAAGGCAAAAATAGGACTGAAGTCTAAAAACTGAGATTGGATTTTCCAAATTTCTTGTTCCAAGGTTACATTTGCAACCACACTAATACCACTCAAATTAAATTCTCCTGGCGCACAAAATCACCAACTTTGCCACACTGGACATCTGCCTGTCTTTTACTAAGAATTTTAAACCACTAATAAATAGTACATGATTAAATGTAAATTAAGTGGCCTCATTACTTCACTTGCGTACAGACATTCAGATTTTACCATACCTTACTGTCCATATAAACAGTTGTGATAATAAACCAGTTGTGGCCTGTTCACCTCCTGCACTGGCAGGTAGAAGTCAGGATCTCGACCAATAAAAGGGTCCCGCTTTATATTAGGTGTCATACTATGTACTAACATTAAAATACATACAACACAATGTACTTTGTAGTGTACTTTTTATTTAACTACATCTTGTTCTGCAAAACTCTCACAAGACTTACATTTGCTGCTATTGGGGTATGGGTAGGTTTAGGGGTAGGGTTAGTGTTAGGTTTAGTATCAGGGGTAAGGGAAAGTGTAACTAAAGATGCAATTAAATGCACTTTAAATTAAAGCACTTTAAATGTAAGTACAGTAAAACAATGCACATAATAGGTAGATTGTATCAAATGCTTAATTACATAGTAGTTAAAAACACCTAATATTAATGGGTCTAAAAACATTCATAAAAAGGAGATCACCACTACCCAGCTGGGGAGGTAAAGTGGTGAATACATCACATGTGTTTTTAGGCGGCACGTGGAAGTGGCGCGGTGGTAGATCCAGCCTCAGCGAGGGGGAGTTGCTACAACACGGCGACCGGAGGACAGCCGGAACTGCCTAAGGAAAACGCGGGTCCACTCGTAAGGGGACCATATCGCGGAGAATACACACAGGGGGAGTCTGCGTAGGAGTCCTCACCCTGTGAAGCACCTATTCCAGTACAGGGTAGATTTGAGTACCTGCAGTGGATTGGGTCGGCAAGTTCCTCCGCCAAACTGCGGACCCATGAGGGCTAGGGAGGAATCGACCAGGGATTCGAGGAGTGGAATCTCCTGGGAAAAAAGGTGCACAGTTTTACCTCAACCGAGGGAAAGGGCGCTATATGCAAGCGATTCACCCGGCCAGCCCATCAGCGTGTTACCGAGTTCTACTGGCTCAGACCTGAGAAAACCCGGGATGAAACTGACTCAACCCTGAGATTGTAATATCTCGTAAAGGTGCTGGGTGTCGCCCAACCTGCTGCTCTACAAATGTCTGCCAGGGAGGTACCCCTGGCCAGTGCCCACGAGGACACAACACTCCTTGTCGAGTGAGCTCGGACCCGCAAAGGGGGGGGGGCACGGCCTGAGCATGACGCTTGCAGGTCCCTGACCCTCTTGATGGAAGCGAGCGTGATCCGCACGGCTTCTTTTTGCCGCCGTCCCTAAGCTGTCGGCTATAGGTGCGTCCCACTGGCGGGGATGAAACGTTTGCCGCCGAATTCGTCACTCCCATTTCTTGCGAGATGCTGCCCGCGAAAAGCTGGCGGGCCGCCCGCTTCATTTTCTCTGCCGGTTGCCTCTGGCTGATCGACCGCGGGCGGCTGGCAGCAAGCCGCTTTGAAATACAAGGATTTCTACTCTCAAAATCGACCAGCCATGTTGGCTATTATTATTTTTTGCTCCAAAGCCATTAGGGTTTATAACAGAGTCTTGACTCTTGATTCCATGATAAGGTAAGGTTTAGGAAATGACATTTAAATTACTTTGAAACTCTGAAGCGATTATACAGTAATATATGTAAAATATATTGAATTATTTTATGCACTTGAAAATTGTTTACATTTCTTTGATTGCTGCGCATTTGAGACATGCACCAATAAACCAAAAAGAATTCCTTTTGTAAAACTTACTTGGCAATAAATATCTTTCTGATTCTGATTAGGTTTTAAAATAGATATTTAATTCATGGTATGAACAATTTAGCAGAATAAATTGATGAAGTTAGACTTTTCACGAATGCCTGACTATCAGTGACCAGTGAAAGACATCTGCAACATGGCCAAAATCTCGGGTATACTTAAATTTTTTTTATTAATTTGCAACCATGGTGATATCTATCATAAACATGAAAATCCCTGTTTTGACGTGAAGGATAAACTCAATGAAAAAGCGAAAGTATCCTCTGGTTTCACAGTTGCGCAGAAATTTCGTTTATGTCTAAATTTTTTCCAAACTCGATTTTTTTTGTTATTTTACCTTTTACAGGTTTTGCAATTATGACCTGTACAAATGTTTAAGAAAGTGTTAAAGTCCCTGTAAAGGCAATAAAATAAAAATCTAAACGCATTATAAATGTTAAAAATGTATTTCTAAAACAGATTACAAAGACTGAACTGTGAAGTTCCGCTGTCGCCATATCTGTTTCCGGTTTACTTGCGCGTCGCCCAAAATGTCTGTTTTTACTCGATGTCTCCAGAATCTTCCGAAAATACGTGTCAGCGATGTTCATCGCATTGTTGATGCCTGGTCCCCTGCTCCGACAAGCAAGAGGGACAAGGGCTTTAAACTCTACATATCGAGTTATCTGCACAACTACAAGGGTAAGTATTTTAATCTAATGTGGTGTGCCGGCAGATAGCGGCTAAGCTAGTTCGCCACGTGTTCATTTTTTATGTAAGGTTAGTATAGAAGCTTGTTTTTTCTTAGTTTTAAAGCAGACTGTTTGTTAATTTTTGTGATAATTGTAATATAAATTATATTAACTTGCTCTCCTCTCAGTTTCTAATAAAGATCAGGGCACAGGTGAAGTCACTGTCAGGGCATTGTGCTACAGGTCCACGAGGAAAGCAGATAAACCTCACAGTTTGAGTGTATGGTGAAGCTAGAATTGATAAGACCGCAGTTACAGGCTTGTTACTTTAATAGCCCGATGTTCCTGGGGACTCGGCTAAGGTTATTCATGTTTAATGTAACTCAAATCAAATGAAAACAGTTATTGTAGGCAGGTAAGTTTCCCTAGCTGGTCCACTCTGTGTAAAATGCGTTCTTATTCAAGTTTTCAACTCAGTCATTCGTTTAAGATGCAATCTTGTGTTATAAGTATTAGGCTATCATGATTATACAGTGAGCAAGCTATATAAATAAGTATTTAATATAATAAAAGTGTAGAGCAACAACCGAGGGTGTAAGGTAAAGGCTGAATATTGTAGATTTATTACAATATGTTGCATGTTTGAATTAAAATACCTGTGGATATGCAACTTCCCACTCATGAAAGTGTTATTCAAAGGAGCACACACTCTACAAAGGCCTGACTGGAGATTTGCCTGATCTATCCGTCCTTCAGGTGAGTAGGGATATAACAATAGCAAATTTCACTGTACAGTATGATATATCAACCAAAATCTGTATACCAATATTTCATTATTTTCTTTTTCCTCCCTTTTACAAACAAATATTCTGCTTCAAAGAAAAAAATGAAATTGATGTTATCATAAGGGTTCTTCATTATGAACTTGTATGCCATGCATAACATACTGTGGATAGAAATTACAGGGAAAATTACTGGTATGATAATTGTGGTTATATTATATTACTATTATATTTAGTGTATTGCTAATCAATATATTGTTACTTCCCAGGTGACAGCGGCTCACTTCAAGAGCAGGTGAAGCAAGTTGGGACAATGTTGAAGACATTTGCTCGCACTGGGCAATCAGGTACAACTTGCAAACAACATCTGTGGTTGTTGGTTTAATTCCCACTGGGGCCACCTGTACATGTAGTAGACCTAGATATAAATGTCATAGTTTAGTAGTTGAAGGACCAGGACTGACTACTTTATTCTTTTATTTTGGGAACCCCTGTAGGTGCAGATCAAACCCTAATGCTGCGACGTCTTGGAGTTTGGCAATGTTGTGCGTAGCATGGACAACAAAATGCTATGCTGCAACATTTCAGTGCAAATGTGTCTGTTGGAGAGTTATCCCTGCCAGGGGATCTGTTACTCCCCCCTAGACACCCAGGAAGATTTGGCGTTGCTTGACACAGTTTGAGGCAGGATAAAGAGCTCCAGCAAGGATTTGTAAGTGTGCCGATTTCATTTATAACGCCATAGGGTAATCTAAAAAGTAAAATTAAGATCGTACACTGCATATTCTACAGTCTGAATCCACAGCCTGTCACATTTTAAATTTATGAGAAGCTTCAGAGAAATGTAATTTGTAACGTTTTTTTTGTATTTTCAGCTTTGGTTTTTGGCAATCAAATGTGGGAGGGACCTAAAGACAACCGTGTGGCGAATGCTTCAGAGTATCTTCTCTAATCACCTTTCCATCAATACAACCTGGACTGGTGTAGGGGATAAAGCATGTTTTAGAGACATGTTCCTGAAGACCATTGTTCAAAGTAAGTTGGATATTTTTTTTATATTTAAGTAGATGTGTATGACCTTATGCCATTCAAATGGAATGACAGATCTTTATTTTCTACAGGAGCCATCCGGAAGAACCCGGCAACCCAGGATGCCACTGATGAGGCGATCCAGGTTAACGTTACGCGTTACCTGAAAGGAGCATCTGAACATGAAGGTGGAAAAAGGTGTCGCACAGCTGAGAGGGACCCACAGCCGACCCCTTAAACCTAGGCTGACTACTGACACCCCAGCATCACTGGCAACTGGATCCCTTTCTTTATCCTGCAGTCAGTAACATCAAGACCCCTAAAAAAGCCTGCTAAAAGTGTCAGACTACACTCTGTTCACTGTGGAAATTGCTCTTTTTTTTTTTTTTTCTCTCGTGACCCTGCTTTGAGGGCAGCTCCTTGGATGAATATGGGATGGTTTGTCCTTTTATACAGGCGCACGAGGAATCACTGAAGATATGCCAATTTGCACTGCCTCATTCTGGAGGTCGGGGAAAACCGGTGATTCTTAGCCCACTACGCCATGCAGTCCCCAACCTCTCCAGACATTCTGATTGGCTGTGTTCTCTACAGCCAGATTTTCTGCTGTTAATTATATTTATTCCCACTTGTTGTCATGTGTAAGTTGAATGTCAAAATGTATATTATACCTGTTATCCTGCACATTCCTTGATACCAAAGATCTCAATTATTTCATATACAATTTGCTGCTTATTTCATTGTTGCAGTGCTTAACTATTCTATTTTTAAATATAGCTTGTAAATCCTAGATTATACATCTAATAGTTGATATTTGCACATTATCTGGTATCAAATATTCTACTTACCGTGACTTTAGTATTGGCTTATTTCATTCCGTCAGTGCTTAACGATTCTATTATAGTTTGTAAATCCTATTTCATACCTCTGATATTTGATATTGCACATTAACTAGTACCAAAAATTCTACTTTCATTCCGTCACAGTGCTTAACTGTTATTCTACTGTTAAATATAGCTTGTAAATTCTTGTGCCACAGGTCAGCATTGCAGTTATAATGGTATATTCTACTCCAGAGCTTTACTCTAAATTATTACCACTTAACCTATTGTTAGAAATGACTTGTAAATATGATGTTATACCTCAATTTATTTGGTATCCTGCACTTTCTTTGGTACCAAATATCCTCATTGCTTATGTTTACTGGTAATTCTTTTCATCCCAGAGCTGACCTCTTTATATTATTAACAATTATTGTAAGTGTTACAATAGTGTTTTTTAAAAAAAAAAATTTTTTTTTACCAAAATTGAATTGGAAACCTGCATGTTCTTTAGTGTGTGTGTGTGTATATATAATGTTTGTATTTTTCTGTTATTTTTATTTCAGTGATCTGACATCTTGTTTCAATGACAGTTACTGTACTTTGAAATGTGGAATTAAAACGCCAAATGGAAATTTGTCTGGTTTGATCAATCATTATTCTTGATAAACTGCATGCTATATATATATATATACACAATAAGCGGCGGCAGATCGCTCGAAAAAAGCGTTTGCCTCCAACGCTGCGTGGAAGGTCCGCCTTCGATATAACGGCGGCGGAACGGCGGATGGCCAGCGGGCCAGCCGCGGAACGAAGGCGGTAGGAAGGCGGCGCGCCGTCAAACGTGTTTGTGATATCGCCATTCTGCCGCTTCTACTGCCGCCGGAGCACCGCCAGCGGCCCGCCGACTTATTGCTATCTGGGAAGGAGGGAAACAGACTTGGCCGGGAGGGATTTAACCACCGGGCGCCTCTTAGGAACCTGATGATTAAGTTGTGCTTACCAAGGGACTTGCCGTCTACTGCGTTGTGGTGGGCCGCGATAGCAGCAACATACACCTTCAAGGTGGACGGGGACAGCCTCCCCTCCAACCTCTCCTGCAGGAATAGGAGCACTGACCTAACTGCGCACCTCTGTGGGTCTTCAGCCTGGGAAGAACACCAATCTGTGAACAAGCGCCACTTCAGGGTGTAGAGCTGCCTGGTGGAAGGGGCTCTGGCTTGGTTGATCGTGTCTACGACAGTAGGTGGTAGGCCAGCTAGATCTTCCGCGGCCCGTTCAGGGACCAGACGTGGAGTTTCTAGAGGTCTGGATGCGGATGCCAGAGTGTGCCCTGCCCCTGAGAAAGAAGGTCCTTCCTCAGGGGAATTCACCAGGAAGGGGCTGTCGCGAGGAGTACGAGGTCCGAGAACCAGGCTCGGGTGGGCCAATATGGAGCCACTAGTGTGACTTGTTCCTCGTCCTAGTGTGACCTTGCACAGCACCTGTGCAAGATGGCTCACTGGGGGAAATGCGTACTTGTGCAGCCCCGCGGGCCAGCTGTGTGCAAATGCGTCTGCTCCGAGGGGAGCCTCTGTTCGGGCATACCAGAGGGGGCAGTGGGAGGTCTCTCGGGAGGCAAGCAGGTCTACCTTGGCCTTGCCGAATCATTCTCAAATCAGCTGGACCGACTGGGGGTGAAGCCTCCACTCTCCACTGGGCAAGTGTTGTCATGACAGCGCGTCCGCTACCACATTGAGTTTGCCGGGGATGTGAGTGGCACGCAGCGACCTGAGTCCAAAGGAGGAGACGAAGGGTGAGTCGTGACATGTGGCGGGAGCGTACGCCGCCTTGGCGATTTATGTACGCTACCGCAGTGGTGCTGTCTGACCTGATTAGGACATGTTTGTCTCGAATTAACAGTAGAAAGTTCCACAGGGCAAAGAAAACAGTCAACAACTCTAGGAAATTGATATGCCAGCGCAGCGGGGCCCCTCTCCAAAGGCCCGCAGCTGCGTGCCCTTTGCAAACGGCGCCCCAATCCGATTTGGAGGCGTCGGTAGTGACCAGGATGCATCGGGACACCTGCTGCAGGGGCACTCCTGCCCGTAAAAAGCAGAGGTCTGTCCAGGGTTTGAGTGTTTGGCGGCATGCGGGGGTGATTGTCACCCAGTGTGTGCCGTGGCGCCATGCTCATCTCAGGACTCGAGTTGAAGCCAGTGCTGAAGCGGTCTCATATGCATCAACCCCAGTGGCGTGACTGTGGCGGAGGATGCTATATGCCCCAGGAGCCTCTGGAAGAGTTTTAGAGGGACCGTTGTGCCTGGCTTGAACTTTGCGAGGCATTTCAGCACCGACTGTGCACGCTCGTTGGTGAGACGTGCACACATTGAGACTGAGTCTAACTCCATGCTGAGAAAGGAGATGCTCTGAACCGGAGCGAGCTTGCTCTTTTCTCGGTTGACCTGAAGCCCCAAGAGGCTGAGGTGTTTGAGCACCTGGTCTCTGTGAGCGCATAGTAACTCTCGGGAGTGGGCCAGTATGAGCCAGTCGTCGAGGTATTTGAGCATGCGGTTGCCGGCTTCTCGGAGCGGGGCAAGAGCTGCCTCTACGACTTTCGTGAAGACGCGAGGGGACAGAGACATGCCGAAAGGGAGGACTTTGTACTGAAATGCCTGGCCGTCGAACGCGAACCGTAGAAAAGGTCGGTGTCGCGGCAGAATTGAGACGTGGAAGTACACTCACCTAAAGGATTATTAGGAACACCTGTTCAATTTCTCATTAATGCAATTATCTAATCAACCAATCACATGGCAGTTTCTTCAATGCATTTAGGGGTGTGGTCCTGGTCAAGACAATCTCCTGAACTCCAAACTGAATGTCAGAATGGGAAAGAAAGGTGATTTAAGCAATTTTGAGCGTGGCATGGTTGTTGGTGCCAGACGGGCCGGTCTGAGTATTTCACAATCTGCTCGGTTACTGGGATTTTCACGCACAACCATTTCTAGGGTTTACAAAGAATGGTGTGAAAAGGAAAAACATCCAGTATGCGGCAGTCCTGTGGGCTGAAAATGCCTTGTTGATGCTAGAGGTCAGATGAGAATGGGCCGACTGATTCAAGCTGATAGAAGAGCAACTTTGCCTGAAATAACCACTAGTTACAACCGAGGTATGCAGCAAAGCATTTGTGAAGCCACAACACGCACAACCTTGAGGCGGATGGGCTACAACAGCAGAAGACCCCACCGGGTACCACTCATCTCCACTACAAATAGGAAAAAGAGGCTACAATTTGCAAGAGCTCACCAAAATTGGACAGTTGAAGACTGGAAAAATGTTGCCTGGTCTGATGAGTCTCGATTTCTGTTGAGACATTCAGATGGTAGAGTCAGAATTTGGCGTAAACAGAATGAGAACATGGATCCATCATGCCTTGTTACCACTGTGCAGGCTGGTGGTGGTGGTGTAATGGTGTGGGGGATGTTTTCTTGGCACACTTTAGGCCCCTTAGTGCCAATTGGGCATCGTTTAAATGCCACGGCCTACCTGAGCATTGTTTCTGACCATGTCCATCCCTTTATGGCCACCATGTACCCATCCTCTGGTGGCTACTTCCAGCAGGATAATGCACCATGTCACAAAGCTCGAATCATTTCAAATTGGTTTCTTGAACATGACAATGAGTTCACTGTACTAAAATGGCCCCCACAGTCACCAGATCTCAACCCAATAGAGCATCTTTGGGATGTGGTGGAATGGGAGCTTCATGCCCTGGATGTGCTGTAACAACCCCTTTATTTATTTTTTAGGTGTTACCCTGAGGGGGTTCAACAGAAATTCAACTGGTACTGAATGATAAATCCACTTCAAGCAACAAATATTCTTTTTTTCCTCTATTTTAATCTACACGTGCATATATATATATATATATACATACATATATAATTGCCCCAACAAAAACAATATACATAACAAGTGTGAATGTGACAATATAATGAAACTTATCGTCAATGTCCAGTCTTTAGGTGAATTTCACTGATGATGGTGATGGTGATGAGATGAGTATAAATCCACAAGGTTATTTGAGAGCGATGCAATGATATAATCCTGTATGAGTGTGAAGTGAAGATAGTCAATGGCATTTGTTGCCTTGCTACAACATGGTAACACCCAGATCCCTATTTCTCGCTTCCCAGAGAAGTGTAGTGGATCATCCCAACAAATGCTCATATTATGGACATGGGTGAGGTTGCACAACAAGAGTTGATACTGTCCAACAGTGAAATTATATTTATATAGATTGAAAAGTCCTTTCTACAAAAGAAAGCAAAATATATAGCATCAGTATTTATTAATTACAAATATATCAAGACATTAACCCAGTTAGCCGATACTTACATCTGAGCGTAAACTCTAAAGAGCTCTCAAACAGGAATTCAAACAATTGAGTAGGTAGCACCATGTGGTTTCCCTCTACCAAACCGAACTGTCTTGTCCGTGGGTTAACAGGCTTATATATGGTAGCCACCGTGCACTAGTGCCCTCAAGTGGCTCCAAGTGGTATTACACATGACCAGCTACCTCTATTTAAGCAATAGCCAGAAAAAAGGCATCAATAAAACCCAGGTAACGTTTAGACCATTACATACCCCTCCCTGTGGTTTAAAAGTTTGCCCCATGGCAAATTTTCAAATTCTGGGTATGATACGTGTCTACCAGAGCAGGATCAGACAACATGGATACCTTGTAGTTTACAGGTCCTAGCTTTTTCACAATCTTAGCTGGGCCTTTCCATTTAGGTGAGATCTTAGACATGAAAGCATCATCTGCACTAGAAAGAGGATGTGTTCTTACCCAAACTAAATCACCCTCATTGAAGTTTTGAGCTCTTCTCTTGAGGTTGTAGTACTTTCTTTGTTTAGTTTGTGCCCTCTCTACATTCTCTCTTACTGACCTGAACAGAATTTTTTGCCGTTCCAGGATACTGTAAGCTGGTTGGTCCGGATCTGGTGGATTCTGTAAGGTTCTCTGCAGAGGACCTTTCAGTTGTCGTCCTAGTGCTATCTCAGCAGGTGAATACCCTGTACTTTCGTGCCATGCGGTATTTAATGCAAATCTGAACTCACATATCCACTGATCCCAGGTACGGTGGTTTTGCTCGACGTATGTCGCAATCATAGTTTTCAAATTCCGATTGACCCTTTCAGTGAGGTTTGACTGAGGATGGTATGCGGTGGTGAGTTTTTGTGTTACTTGCCACTGCTTACATAATTGGGCCAAGAGGTTTGAAGTAAATTGTGCACCTCTATCAGACACGATGAAAGCTGGTGTCCCCCATTTTGTGAAAATCTCCTCTATAAGAATTCGCACAATGGTTGTAGCTTTAGCAGCTCTCATTGGGAAAACCTCTACCCATTTAGTGAAATAATCCACTATAACAAGAAGATAACTATTCTGGCGGGTGCTTCGTGGAAATGGTCCCATGATGTCCATGCCAAGCATATATCCAGGCTCGACAATGGGCACACTTTGTAGCCCACCTGCAGGTTTTAAGTTAGCTGGCTTATGCTGTTGACATTTCTCACACTTTTTGCAGTGCTGCCATACATCAGTACGTATCGATGGCCAATAAGCAAATTCTAAAAGTCGCATAAGAGTTTTAAATGTACCCAAGTGACCACTCAGAGGGCTGTCATGTGCATAAGTTAAAATTACTTCCTTTAATTTTGCAGGGACTACAATTTGAAATCTTTGGCCTTCTTTAGAGTCTGGAACCCTCCTAAATAAAACCTCATTTTTAAGGACGTAGTGTGTTCTCTTCAGATCTGTGGTTTTCTGGCTCTTGGCTTTATCCATGATCTCTTGGTACTCTGGGTCTTTTTTCTGTTCATCACTGATTTGAGACAAGTCCAACGGCAGATCACAAGTGACAGAAGAAAAACCACGCTTAGCTGGTGTGTGTAACAACACAGCCGGTGATTCAGCTGCATCTTTCCTGGATAAGACATCAGGCACTACATTACATTGTCCTCTCCGATACCGTACAGTAAAGTGATACCCTTGTAGTCTGATCGTCCATCTTTCCAATCTGGATGAGGGTTTTGGATGTTGGAAAAGCCAGACTAAGGATGCGTGATCAGTGATCACCTCAAAAGCTCTGCCTTCTAGGTAATGTCGCCACTTCTCTACAGCCCACACTACCGCTAGACATTCCTTTTCTGATGTCGAATAGGACTTCTCAGCACCTCTGAGCAAACGGGATGCATATACAATTACTCTCTCTTGTCCATCCACTTCCTGTGTCAATAAAGGTCCTAAGCCCACATCACTTGCATCGGTCTGTACTTTAAAAGAAGAATCAAAGTTAGGTGTACATAAAACAGGTGCTCTGGTGAGTTCATCTTAGATGAGGTCAAATGAACGTTGGCAGTCGTCTGTCCACTCCCACTTCACTTCTTTCCTCTTCAGTGCATGTATTGGTGCTGTTTTAGTGGCGAAGTCAGAAATAAACCGATGGTACCAAGCTGCAAGGCCTAGAAATCGTTGTAACTGTTTTAATTATTTGGGAGTTGGGAATGTTCTGATTGCATCCACTTTGTCTGAATTCACCTTGACTCCATCCACTGTGATGGTATGCCCCAAGTAGTCAAGTGAAGAACACATGAACTTACATTTCTTGAGGTTAAGAGTGAGACCGGCCTTGTGCAGACTATGAAACACTTGTTTGAGATGGTGCAGGTGTGTTTGGATGTCTGGTGAGTATACAATAATGTCATCGATATAGACCATGCAACATTTGTTCTTGTGCTCTCTGAGAACTTGCTCCATCAGCCGTTGGAAAGATGCTGCGGCGTTTTTAAGGCCAAAAGGAAGACACAAGAATTCATATAGCCCTGAAGCAGTAACGAAAGCAGTCTTTTCCATACTTGCAGAATCCATTTCAACTTGCCAGTATCCGCTCTTTAAGTCCAGCGTGCTGAACACCTTGGCTCCTTGGAGAGAATCAAGAATATCCGTGATTTGAGGCATCAGATACGCGTCGAGGTGAGTTTTTGTGTTAAGGCCATGGTAATCAATGCAAAACCTGGATCCTCCATCTTTCTTATCTACGACCACCACAGGTGAAGCCCACAGAGACGTAGAAGGTTTGATGATTTTTAGTTGAAGCACCTCCTTAATCTGTTCTTCAATAAAATCATTTTTAGTTCTAGACACTCTGTAAGGTCTCTTTCTTAATGGGAGTTCATCAATTGTTTTAATCTCGTGCTTAATGCAATTTGTACGACCTAGCCTATGGGTACATACTGACGGCCAATCACACATGAGAGCTTTCAATTGACTCTTTACCTCCTTCGAAGCATGTGAGTTTTCCACTGCTTGGTCAATCAGCTTCGACTTTTCCTCATCGTGAATCATTCCATCTTCTCCTTGTGCAGCATAAAATCGAACAGCAGCATGCTCGGGCATTTTATTAAAACACATAGGATGACTAGAGTTAACATCAGGGAAGTATATACGTGAAACATTAAAATCGATAGTTAGTTTGGCTACTTTGAGGAAATCCAATCCCAAGATGACAGGAACAGCCAAGTTTTCATCATTCATCACATAAAATGTGACTTCACGTTTCACTCCGTATATTTCACACTCCCAGAGTACTTTACCCTGAGTTTTCTGCCTCTGGCCATTAGCGAGCATGAACGTTTGAGCACTTATGGTCAATTGCTCATCCTTCTTCCTCAGTCTCTGCCATACATTTTGTTGCAACAAAGAAAAGGTGCTTCCTGTATCAATTACTGCATTGAAGTATGAATGATTTAAAATTATAGGAGCTTGTAGTACATTGTTATATTGAGAGCTAAAAGTGGGATCAATAAACATGAGGCGATTCGGTCGATCTTTCCCACCTGAAGATTTCTTCTTCTGCTCCTCATCTTTTCCTTGACTCCATCTTCTCTTGCTCTCTGCCCAGTCCTTCTCTATTTGTGTGCCGAGACGAACCAGATCATCAATTGTTTTTACTCTTCCCCTCAACAGTGAAGCCAAGCGAGGATTGCAGTTTCTCAATGTTGCTTGCACTAGCTCATTTTCAGTCATAACTGGGTTTATCTTTAGTGACATCGCTCTGTAGTTGAAAGCAAAGTCTCTTATACTTTCGTTAACTCTTTGTCGGTAAGTTGCCAACTTCTGAGCAGCCACTTCATGGTGATCTTCATTCAAAAATGAAAAAAGGAACTTCTCTTTGAATGAGGACCAATCTCTAATATTTTGCTTCTCTGCTCTCCACCAGCTCTTAGCGGTTCCTTTCAGACTCACGGATAATGCCGCTAACAACTCTTCATGATGCAGAGGTCTCAATTCTTTATACTCTTCAAAATGATCAATGAAATCTATGGGGTCTTCTGAATCCAAATTACAAAAAGTAGGCAATTCAAGTTTAACAGTAGGAAGGGGAGATGATGAAGAAATATATGTTACTTGCTTTGTGGAGTCTTGTGAAATGGAAGCAATCTTGGATGGTGTTTGAGACTTATAAGAAGCAGCAGTGCTGGAATGAATGGGAGTGGGTATGATGGGTTTAATAGCTTTGAATTTTTGCTCTAGCTGTTTATCTCGCCGCTTTAAACAATCCACAATGCTCTGACTCAATTCATCAACTCTGGTATAACATTGCTTCTTAACACGATCCAGTTCTCTCTGTAAACCGTAGTTAATCCTGTCTTCCCAGGCCTTTAACTTCATGTTCATTGTTTCTGTGGTGACAAGTTCGCTGACTCTGTGCCCAAGATCAACCAGATGCTCTTCAATACTACCCATGCATTGAGCTTTTTCCTCATTGCCAAACTGCAGTTCTTCTTGATAAAACTCAGGTGGAGGAGGGGGTAATGGGAGGTCGACAGGTCTAACAAAATGCTCATCGCTCTGCTCTGGGAACACCTCTGTTTCTTCCTCTGAATCTAAATACAACTCACTAAAAGTATCTATAAGATTCGTTACAGAGCTTCTGCGATGAACGAAAGCTTCATCTGAATAATCAATGATGGGTGTGCCCTCTTCCATTGCTGATTTATGATATTTGCTTATGAAGGGTTTTCAGTACCGTCGAAATTTATATTTAATAAAAGGGAGTCCTTAAAAGTTTAAAGAGGTCCCTGTTTAGGTGCCATCTGTAACAACCCCTTTTATTTATTTTTTAGGTGTTACCCTGAGGGGGTTCAACAGAAATTCAACTGGTACTGAATGATAAATCCACTTCAAGCAACAAATATTCTTTTTTCCTCTATTTTAATCTATACGTGCATATATATATATATATATATATATATATATATATATATATATATATATATATATATATATATATATATATATATAGATATATAGATATAGATATAGATATATATACATATATAATTGCCCCAACAAAAACAATATACATAACAAGTGTGAATGTGACAATATAATGAAACTTATCGTCAATGTCCAGTCTTTAGATGAATTTCACTGATGATGGTGATGGTGATGACATGAGTATAAATCCACAAGGTTATTTGAGAGCGATGCAATGATATAATCCTGTATGAGTGTGAAGTGAAGATAATCAATGGCATTTGTTGCCTTGCTACAACATGGTAACACCCAGATCCCTATTTCTCGCTTCCCAGAGAAGTGTAGTGGATCATCCCAACAAATGCTCATATAATGGACATGGGTGAGGTTGCACAACAAGAGTTGATACTGTCCAACAGTGAAATTATATTTATATAGATTGAAAAGTCCTTTCTACAAAAGAAAGCAAAATATATAGCATCAGTATTTATTAATTACAAATATATCAAGACATTAACCCAGTTAGCCGATACTTACATCTGAGCGTAAACTCTAAAGAGCTCTCAAACAGGACTTCAAACAATTGAGTAGGTAGCACCATGTGGTTTCCCTCTACCAAACTGAACTGTCTTGTTCGTGGGTTATCAGGCTTATATATGGTAGCCACCGTGCACTAGTGCCCTCAAGTGGCTCCAAGTGGTATTACACATGACCAGCTACCTCTATTTAGGCAATAGCCAGAAAAAAAGGCATCAATAAAACCCAGGTAACGTTTAGACCGTTACAGTGCATCCCACAAATCTCCATCAACTGCAAGATGCTATCCTATCAATATGGGCCAACATTTTTAAAGAATGCTTTCAGCACCTTGTTGAATCAATGCCACGTAGAATTAAGGCAGTTCTGAAGGTGAAAGAATAATCCTTTAGGTGAGTGTACGTGTCCTTCAGGTCTACCAATCTGCCAGACGCATGTTAAGATACATTTTTGCGTGAGCATTTTGAACGGGAGTTTGAGCAGTGCTTGGTTGAAAACTCGCAGATCCAAGATTGGTCGTAAGCCGCCGCATTTCTTGGGTACAACTAAGAAAGGGCTGTAGAAACCCTTCTTCATTTCAGTTGGAGGGACAGGCTCTATCACGTCTTTGAGTAAAAGAGTAGCGATCTCCGCGCACAGGGATTTGGCATGTTCGCCGTGTACTGCGGTTAAGCGGACGCCCGCGAAGGGGGGCGGGGGCCTGGCAAACTGAATTGCGTAACTGAGTCGGACGGTCCGGGCCAGCCAGCGTGGTGGGTTGGGAAGTGGAAGCCACGCATCCAATCTCCGTGCTAGGGGCACCAAGGGGACGAGTATTTTTGACGTACCCGGCGGGACTTCGCAGCGGTGCGGAGCAGGTAGTGTGCCGTCGGGAGGTGAGGGTGCGTCCCGAGGCTTTGGTGTTGAGAAAAGACTCGAAGCACTTACCTTGCTCCGCGCACCCGGCAGGGGGTGGGTTAGTGACTGAGGAGGAGGTCCTATGGTGGTGTCCTCTGGACTCGTCAGAACCGGCCGGCCGGGGGACAGTCGTGGGCCTGAAGGCGGACCTGTGGCCGCGTCCAGCATGCCGGGACTGTTGAGATCTGGTGGCAGATCTGGAGGCATTTGCGGGCCAGATGAACCAGAAGCAAAGGAAATAGCTCTTTTATTGAGAATTTGGGTACAGCTGCCCCGGTTAAGGGGAGCGGCAAATGAAATGTATTCAAAAGAAAATTCTCCTCCCGGCCCTCCACTGGGGGATGGAGTGGTCTTACCATCTCCGGAGCTAACGTCTTGGGCTCTGGGTCGTCCGTCTCAGCAGCTCCTGGGAGCCTTCCGGGTCCTCGAGGGGGTCTGTGAGACGGGGGGGCGTCTGCTTCCTGCGGAGCGCTCGACGTGTGGGCTGAGAGTTGGGCCCAGGTTGAGGCGGAGCAGCTTGTTGTTTCCTCGCAGGGGGATGCCCTCGGCGAGCAGACGGGGCATGGCCCAAGGCGGCAGGTTTGCGGCGGGGCAGGATGTGAGAGATCGCCTCCTGTTTCTTCACTGCGGAGAACTGCTGGGTAACGTCCTCGATGGTGTTGCCGAAGAGGCCGAACTGGGAGACTGGGGCATCGAGAAAGCGAGTCTTGTCGGTCTCATGCATCTCGACCAGGTTCAGCCACAGGTGTCGTTCCTGGACCACGAGGGTGGCCATCACCTGCCCGAGTGACTGCGCTGTGACCTTCGTGGCTCTAAGGGCGAGGTTGGTCGCTGAGCGTAGTTCCTGCAGCACGTCGGGATCAGGGCACCCCAATTCTTTAAGTCCCTTGGCCTGGTGGACTTGCAAGAGGGCCATGGCGTGCAGGACGGAAGAGGCCCGTCCGGTGGCGCTGTAGGCCTTCGCTGTCAGCGAGGATTTGTTCTACAGGCCTTGGAGGGGAGTACAGGGCGAACCCGCCAGGTGGTAGGGTTTCCGGGGCATAGGTGAAGCACAACAGCCCTATCCACTGGGGGAATTGGCGTGTATCCGTGGACCGCTCCGCCGTTGAGGGTAGTGAGAGCGGATGAGCGGGTGGCTTTGTGACGAGAGGTGAAAGGTGCTCTCCACAGCAACGTCAGCTCATCGTGCACCTCCGGGAAAAACGGGACTGGGGGGGTGTGGCCGTGAGCGGCGCCCAGACCCCAGGAACCAGTCATCCAACCGCGATGGCTGTGGTCCCAACGGAGCCGCACCCGCAGCCATCCCCAGATCGCTTCCAGCGCCACTCACACCGTCCTCAATCCCATGGGAAGAAGGAGCAATGCGAAGGGGCGGCTGGAGTGGCTCGCTCTCGGTTGAAAACAAGCCGCGACCGCAACGTTGTCATGGTCATGTTCTCGCAGTGAGAACATGAGCCATCCACAAACACAGCCTCAGTGTGATCGCTACCCTGACACACGAGACAACGCACAGTGGCAGAAAGGCATCTTTATAAAGACACGTCCTTAAAAGGACGTTCAACGCCGCTGTGTATGCTCTTTTAGAGAAAATCACTCTTTAAGAGGAAATCACTATTTAATAACTCTCTTAGAGTTTGTTTTCTGTACTGTCGAAGCGCCCAAGGGCATTTGCACTGCTGCGCAAAGAAGGAGAAAATCGCCGCTGTAATGCACCGTCAATCCAACAGCTTGCAGAGCGTCAGAGGAATACTGGAACTGGTGTGATCTCACGCGAACAGCATGCACAACCATCGGCTCCGAAGAAAATTTCGGAATGAACTCTAGTATTTTCCTCGCCTTTGTACCCGTATGTCCGGGGGCGGGGTATGCAAATACTAACTTCTCATTGGCCTTTTTTCATAGATCAGAGGTATATTCGGTGCTCAAGACAGACCCCTAGTGTCGCTTCTCCGACACAACGTGGAGACAGCGACAGAAGGGGAACTCTGTGAACAACAAAAAAGAATTTGAGTGTGGCCCATGTATGTTAGCCAATCAAATTATTACTTCCAGTAGGTTTACACAAATAAAGAGAAACAGTTTCATAGACCCACAGAACATCCTACAAACTCTGAATGTCAATTAAACACAATATGACCTCAACCGAACAAACATTTTTATTGGCTTGGCTCCACAATAATGCTTACTAACCAACATCTAAACTTGTCCGTTTTTTGCATTACAAAGCATGGACATTAACACAATAAAAAGTTACATTACTTGCAAGTGGACAGCTGTAGGGGACCGTGTTAAATTTGAAGCCTGCAGAACATTAAAAATGTCTTTCTCTGGGATGACATGACGGATGCGAAGATCGGACATGCGAATGGCAAGCTCTGCGCACTTTGCTAGTTTTAATGTATAATTAAAACTAGCAAAACTAGTTTAATTTGATATAAACCAGTGAGATTCAATACACTCTGATCCATAACTGTTCTAGGAGGACAATATGTCATAGAATTCTAAATCCTCTTGCTCTGGAGACATTAAAAGACACTTATGTGCTCAGGCTGATATACCTGAGAAGGACGCGGACCAGGGAGCCGATTTCGTTGGAGAGTTTCAGGAAATGCGGCGAGAAATGTTGAATATGTCGGCAATGTTGATGAAGGTCGTTGTTGAATTGGATCTTGCTGTGATACGTCGACCGATCACTGTCATGGAGGCAAAACCTTTGGTTTTTGGGGTTTGACTGTGGCACTAATGTTGTAATGTGGTTTTTATAATCCTGTACAATCTATTTTTTCTAACATGTCAAAATGTCAAATGTTAATATGAGTGGATTGTCTCTCTCTACGTGGAATGTGATCAGTCTATTTATCAGTCTATAAGAGTTATTTTTTTTATATCTAAGTCCCTCATTTCATCGGAAATATTTTAGTCTCAGATCACGCCCTGGCGTGTTTAGAGGTTTTGCCACGTATGGAGAAAATAAATCATATAGTTGGCACTTTAATGTATCCCTTTTGCAAAATCCAGAATTCCAACAAATCTATAAAGGCTGAAATTATTCTCTATATGGAGACCAACTGGTCCTCAGTATCCTCTGTGGGCATGGCTTGGGAAGCACTTAAGGTGGTTCTTAGGGGCCGGATTATAAAGTATGCCTCATTCACCAAAAAAGAACTCATGGAACTGGAAGGGAATTTTAAAAGTGCCGAGGCAGAGCTGAAGCACCGAAAAATCATATAATGGTCTAATTGAAACCCAATTGAAATACAGATATAATACAATTTTGTTACAGAAGTTGGAGTTTTGGCTATTCATGGCAAGACAGTCACTGGACAATGCAGGGAAGCTTTTGGCTAGATATACTGTATGAAACAGAGAGTCTTTTTCTACCATTCCCTCAGTGAAATCTGCCTGTGGTGCAATATTTACCTCGGCCATTGATATTAATAATGCTTTTAAAGAATTCTATCTTGATCTCTATAGTTCCACGTATTCGTCTACTGATGAAGATATTAGAAACTTTGTGGAACCATCAGAACTTCCTAGACTGACGACTGAGCAAAAACATTCTCTTGATTCTGAGATAATCTTGGAGGACCGTAGTGAAGTAATTAAGGCCTTGCCTACAGGTAAGGCTCCGGGTCCTGATGGCTTTGGCGCTGAATTCTTTAGATCTTAGGCTACAGAACTGACTCCATTTTTGCTAGAAGATAATACACAATCATTAAAGAATGGAAAGCTTCACCAACCATGATACAAGAATCAGTCTGATTCTTAAAAAAGACAAAGATCCAAATGAGTGTAAGAGTTACTGTCCAATTTCACAGATCCAGCCATATGTAAAAACATTGTCAAGAATTTTGGCTAACCGATTAAGTAAAGTTATCTCTTATACATATAGATCAGGTGGGGTTTATTCAGGGCCATAGTTTTTCTGATAACATTAGGCATTTCATCAATATCATGTGGTTAGTGGTGAATGGTCAGACTCAGGTCGCTGCCATCTCACTTGATGCCAAAAAGGCTTATGATATGGTAGAATGGGATTATCTTTTTAAGATTTTGGAAATATGCAGGTTTGGGAATACTTTTATTGGATGGATTAAGTTACTTTATAGACAGCAGCGGTACAAACAAATAGATTTATTTCAGATTATTTAACTCTGGATAGGGGCATCTGACAGGGTTGAGCTCTTTCCTCATTATTGTTCTGTCATGCGCTGGAACCATTATCAGCCGCATTAAGAAAGGAGAACGATTTTCCAGGGGTGGTAGCGGGATGTGTGGCGCATAAGCTTTTGCTTTACGCAGATGATATTTTATTATTCATCTCCAACTCTACTAGATCTATGCCTTGCCTCCACAGAATTAATCATAAGTTCTCAGGATACAGGTTCAATTGGTCTAAATCCAAAGCTTTGGCTCTGACAGCGTACTGACTGGTAACGGCAACTCTCATTGAAGACGGCCCTCCTGATAGCGCTAGCTTCCATCAAGAGGGTTGGGGACCTGCAAGCCTTCTCTGTCAGCGACTCTTGCCTGGAGTTCGGTCCGGCAGACACTCACGTCATCCTAAGACCACAACTGGGCTACGTGCCCAAGGTTCCTACGACCCCCTTCAGGGACCAGGTCGTGAACCTGCAAGCAAGCTGCCCGAGGAGGAGGCAGACCCAGCCTTTTCGTTGCTGTGTCCGGTACGTGCTTTGCGTATCTATTTGGGCCGCACACAGAGCTTTAGATGTTCAGAGCAGCTCTTTGTCTGCTTTGGCGGACCGTGGAAAGAGAATGTTGTCTCCAAACTGAGGCTGCCTGCTGGGTTGTCGATGCCATTTCCTTGGCCTTCCAGACTCAGGCCGTGTCCACCCCCTTGCGGGTTCGAGCACACTCGACGAGAAGTGTGGCATCCTAGTGGGCACTGACCAACAGCACCTCCCTAGCAGACATCTGCAGAGCAGCAGGCTGGGCAACACCAAACACTTTTACGAGATTCTACAATCTCAGGGTTGAGTCGGTCGCATCCCGTGTTTTGTCAGGTCTGAGCCGGTAGAACTCGGTAATACGGTGTAGCGTGGCCACATAAGGGGCGTTTTATATAAGGTTTATAACTTTAAATGTGTGGTATTTATATTTATTAGTTATATTGCTTTCCCCTGTTTTCTGTCATTCCCCTCAGCTGTTGTGTGTTGTTCCCCGTTCTCTGTTCACGCGAGATCTTCGCGTGAATTCGTCTTACGTGTTTTCCTGCCACGTATTCAGGAAGTTACTTTCGGTTTCTATTTAAAGAACCGCTATGCCGATAAACGGGGCTCATTTTGCGAGTACGCTCACTACAAACCCGTTCATTCATTAAATTGGATTACGCTGGTGACTGACCTGGGAGCGCTGAGACGCCGTTCCTTCTGGAGGTTATTCGTTTGGCTCGCAGCCAGGATTACCTTTTATCAGAGGACATTGGTCATTCATCAATTCATCACTCCATCACTTGATCGTGCTCACGGACTATACAAACACCCGGTGAGGCTGATCTGAACACTGTATATAACTCTGTGCACTCTGGACTTCACTTTTACATGTACATACACTTTGTTTGTTATTGTTGTAAATATTATGGGTTTTGTTAATACACTTGGGTTTATTGATTTTTCATCAGTGTTGGTATTTATTTTCTCTACTCCACAACCTATCATTAGAAACGGTACGGAAGATCCCATAATTAGTGTAAACTCCACTTAAAGATTTTGGGGAGTGTTACATAGTGGTGGCCCGTACGGGGAGCAAACGAGAGAATGGGCTCATCATTGGAGGGAAGTCCAGAGAAACGCATCTGGGCCAAATTATGGATGAAGAAATTAAACTTTGTGGCGACACTACCCAGGCTGGATTCAATCAATCTTGTGAAGAAAATGGTGGCCTCTGCATCCGTAGTCTGAGGTTGAAGAGCATCATGTACATATTTAAGATCCTGGACTCCTGTCAGCTCAAGTAAACCTGATTGTGTCATCAGAGACAGCAGGTTGAGGAAGAGGTTGGAGTGTTTGCATATCAAGTTGTAGGCTTGAGAGCAAAGGTCAACAAAAGCTGGAAGCGACTAGTGGGTCTCTCTCCTCCATTGATGACATAAGCCATGTCAGAGGTCAAGACAAATGGTGCATGGTCCCTTTTAAAACTACCAATCATCTGTGCATGACCCAGGAACTTCCCAAAGTCTATGTGGAACATGTGGCCGGTGGAGCGCAGCATTATGTTGTCATTGTGGCGGTCACAAATTCCCAGGATATAAGTGGCCACACAGCAGCCTGCGCAAGTGTAGATGAAATTCTCTGAGGCCTTCTCATACTCATCCTCAGCAGGGTTATACTTGCGAAGCCACTCTGCCAGAGGTTTGTCTTTGAATGAGCCAGTCACTCCGTACTCCACCTGAATTTTCCTCAGTGTTTCAGAAGATGGCACCAACTCCACCATGCCTTTGTCTTTACCAGTAGGGATGCATTTAAAGTTGACAATGCGCAGGTCCAATCCCTCCTGCAGCCAAATCCGATCCATAATGCGAATCATCTGCAATGCAAGCATGTCCTGTCTCAGGTCCTCTCCAACCTTAAACATGACGTTAATCTCTTCTCCCAGCGGGTCTGCGTTTACCAGTGCAATCTTGAGAGGTACAGCGTTGGAATTGAAGAAAGAACAGGCCTTTATATTGATTTCTTTTGCCACGAGGCTGGGGCTAATGGGGAGTCGACAGTTGCTTTTCTGGAAGAAAGACTGAACCCTCTCTAGTCCCTCGAGCAGCACAACCTGTCTAGTGGAGCTGCTCGCCTGGCGCACCTTTTCAGCCAGAGCACCCAGCAGCTGCACAAGCTTTGTCTGCTTCTCAAGTTCAGCTCTCAGTCCAGCCCCACAGAGACACAACAACACTCCAAGGATGGGGTCATAACGCTGACCAAATGCTGGATCCTGCACAGCATCTCTCAGCAGCCAGTAAAGATAATGTGCAATGTTGACATTTCCCAGAGCCCGAGACAACAGAAACATAAGCAAGGCATTGCTGAGGTGGCACTCAAACTTCACTGCCTGAACAAGCTAAGGGAGATAATCAGCCAGCTCATCATCACTGCTGCTCTCGATCCAATTCACAGCTACTTTCCTCACTTCTGTGTCAGCAAACTTTGCCTCAAGGAGCTCGAGGGCTGACACAGGTGACAAAGTGGGCCAGTGGTGCAGGAGTGAGTGATGAGCTGGCTGATTATCTCCCTCAGCTTGTTCAGGCAGTGAAGTTTGAGTGCCACCTCAGCAATGCCTTCCCCGCACATACACTATAAAGCAGGATGGCCGAATCAGAGATGCTTCCATATTTTCATTTCAAAAGAGATACAACCCTGACAAGCACTATACGTATGTAGTGCGGCTCCATAGGGAAGGTCAGAGTGAGCCCCAGTTTGTCTTCCGCACTTTTGATGAGCTCCAGGAACTACACAACAAGTTGACCATACTTTTCCCTTTGTGGAAGCTACCAGGATTCCCTAATAAAATGGTGCTGATAACGCCAAGGTTGCGGGTTCGATCCCCGTACGGGCCACCACTATGTAACACTCTCCAATATATTAAAGAGGAGTTTACACTAATATTGGGATCTACCGTACTGTTTCTATTGATAAGTGTAAAAGGATGGAACAAATAAATATATCAACACAGATGTAAATACCAATAAACCCAAGTGTATTACAAAATCAAGAATAATATTTACAAAAATAACAACACAAGGTGTATGTACATGTAATAGTGAAGTCCAGAGTGCGCAGAGTTATTTACAGTGATCGGATCAGTCTCACCGGGTGTTTGTAGGGTCCTTGGGCTCGATCTAGTGATGGAGTGATGAATTTGATGACAAACCAATGTCCTCTGATAAAAAGGTAATCCTGGCAACGAGCCAAACGAAATACCTCCGGGAGGAACGGCGTCCCAGTGCTTACAGGTAGCGCACCTGCTGAATTAATGATGGGCAGACAGCTACATGGTCCACTGGAGAGGTTGATCCTCAAAAACCCCACTCCTGACCAGACCTCGTATAACCTAATTGATAGACAGAACACCATGGCAGAGGAGGTTAAGCTTCGAGTAGGAGTGCAACAATCTAGACAAGCTAGATACTACAATGCCCGACTGTTCCAGCCGGGAGATCTAGTCTGGGTTAGAACTCACCCTCTCTCGTCTGCCTCCAATAAATACTCTGCTAAGCTAGCGCCCAAATGGGAGGGACCAGCTGAAATAATAAAAAAAAATGGGGCCAATAAATTACACCATTCGTTGGGAGACCCATGTAAAACAGACAATAAAAATGTGGTTAATCTGAAACGCTGGTACGGACGATCTCCTCCTATGCCGATGGCTGGGGGGGGGGGGATCTATGTAGCGTGGCCACATAAGGGGCGTTTTATATAAGGTTTATAACTTTAAATGTGTGGCATTTATATTTATTAGTTATATTGCTTTCCCCTGTTTTCTGTCATTCCCCTCAGCTGTTGTGTGTTGTTCCCCGATCTCTGTTCACGCGAGATCTTCGCGTGAATTCGTCTTACGTGTTTTCCTGCCACGTATTCAGGAAGTTACTTTCGGTTTCTATTTAAAGAACCGCTATGCCGATAAACGGGGCTCAATTTGCGAGTACGCTCACTACAAACCCGTTCATTCATTAAATTGGATTACGCTGGTGACTGACCTGGGAGCGCTGAGACGCCGTTCCTCCTGGAGGTTATTCGTTTGGCTCGCAGCCAGGATTACCTTTTATCAGAGGACATTGGTCATTCATCAATTCATCACTCCATCACTTGATCGTGCTCACGGACTATACAAACACCCGGTGAGGCTGATCTGAACACTGTATATAACTCTGTGCACTCTGGACTTCACTTTTACATGTACATACACTTTGTTTGTTATTGTTGTAAATATTATTGGTTTTGTTAATACACTTGGGTTTATTGATTTTTCATCAGTGTTGGTATTTATTTTCTCTACTCCACAACCTATCATTAGAAACGGTACAGAAGATCCCATAATTAGTGTAAACTCCACTTAAAGATTTTGGGGAGTGTTACAACGGAACAGCCGACCGGGTGTTCCGCTTGCACCTAGCACCCTTCACCAAGTTCATCCAGTGCGCTTTCTCTCCCATGTTAGCCACTAAGCTTTCGCTTCCTGGATCTTCTTCCTCCCCAGCCTTCTGGCCTGCGAATTCAGCTGAGGAATTTGCGACCAGACCCACTATGTGCCGCATGTGCTCTGTACTGGGGTAGGGCTCCACAGGCTTAATTCACTTTTTAGGCAACTCCCTGTGATGTATTTTCTGTGGTACAGTCCCCCTGTCAGCGGACCCGAGTCTCCCTTGGGCAGTCCCACTGCCCTCATTCGGTGTGTGTGTAGAGCTCCTTAGAGTAGAGCATTTCATAGCGTTAAGATAGCCCCAGCCGCTTTGGCTGGCTTGCTCCCATGCTGGTCAAATAGCGTCTGTTCCCCCCTCAGGGGTGCTAGGAACCTAAGGTCTGTATATGAAACCTTTTTCTGGGGTGTTGGGGAGGGTTACGTGCTGCCGATACAGTTGCTTCTAGCTCGCAGCAGCCTGCTTGCACCTGTGTCAGCAGTTCACGTAACAAGGTGTAGTGCATGGCGCTTTTAAACGGGACCCCTTGTGTCACTTCATTCGACAAACGTCGAGTGAGTGACAGAAGGGAACGTCATGGTTACTCCCTCAGGAAAAGAAGATTACAACCGTAACGTGACGATTTCTGGGTTGTCTTGGTTGTTTTATTATTGTTTTTATATATTATAAAAACATGTTCAGCACAAAATATTTCCATTAGTATAAACTTCATCTTCTCTAACTTAACATATATAACATATATTAATTCTGAAAGTTGAGAAATAAAGCCCAAAGTGTCTTCTTTCAAAAGATACAGCAACTGTGTCCATACTGCAAAGGGTCCAGTAATATACAACCATTTAAGTTCAGGTATGTCATTTTCATGTTTTGTGCTCAAAAAGGGGGGTGCGTATCAACAGGTTAAGTTTAATATTAAAGCATATCTATTTATTTGTACTAGACAAATTAGTACTATATTCATTCAAATGACTACTATATCAAGTCAGCGATTGTAAATTATTAGTATCACATATACTTGTACATATACATATATAAATGCTATTTGTTCCTCAAGGTGGCACTGTTATTTTAGTGATTCATATGAGTTACATCTGACATTGCCATTGGATGAAGAAGCAACGTGGAAGTAAACTATATCTATACAGTATGTGTATCTTATGTGTTATTTGCAGCTAAATTTTTACACTATCTATTTTGTAGATAGTAAAAAACTAAAATAAAGAAACTGTAAAAAAATAAAAAATTCTGAAAAAAATAAAAATAAATCTTATGCAGTTTAGCTTTAGTTTTCTTTAGTCTTACAAGAGAAAGTTATGCTCCAAAGTGAATTTTCTTCATAGAATTCTTTATAAAATATAATCGTATTATGCAGTTTAGCTTTAGTTTTCTTTCTTTATCAGGAAAAAAATATTTAAATTCTCATTAAGAAAAACATTTTTGCAGTACATGTTTGCCCTGATATCAAAGGTCTTACAAGAGAAATTAATGCTCCAAAGTGAATTTTCTTCATAGAATTCATTATAAAATCTAATCGTATTATGCAGTTCAGCTTTAGTTTTCTTTCTTTATCAGGAAATAAATATTGAAATTCTCATTAAGAATAACATTTTTGCCCTGATATCAAAGGTCTTACAAGAGAAAGTTATGCTCCAAAGTGAATTTTCTTCATAGAATTCATTATAAAATAGAATCGTATATAAAGCCTATAAAATTACAATAAAAGGCAAAGTAATCTCTTCAATAATAAAAACACTTTTTGAATGTAACAGAATTCTGATTACCACCGATTTAAATTGTAACTGTAGTGGAATACAGTTACTAATATTTATTATTTTAAATACTGTAATAATCCCGTTTCATGCATCCCGTTACTCCCCAACCCTGTTAACAGTGTATTTCATTCAGTGTATATCATGTTCTTCAGTCTTTAAAATGTTCTGCTCCAACATTGAAACTGTTTAGAGTTTTACTATTATGCTTGATGAAAACTGTTGTAAATCTCAAGGAAAAAATCTTTTTTTCCGGCTGCTCTACCTAAATACCCTAGAGCAGTTTACATGTCCCACATATTTGACTGCATTGTGAATGTCTATTTTAGACAGAGATGGAAAACACAACACATATACTCAAGATGGCGCCGAGTATGGCTGCTGCGTTGCGAGCTCCGTTACAACACTTTTATTTTTGTTTTGTTTACAGTTCTTTGTTTTTTTGTCTTGGATGTTGTCTGCCTTATTTTTTACGACAAACAAATGCTTTTGGACATTGGTTCTACAATTACACATCGAAAACCGGACTTCAAATTCCTTAATGCCGACCCGCTGTTGACAAACACGCCGGCGGAGCCCTTTGTCTGGGCTGTTCGGCCGCGGAAACGCAGAAGGAAAAGGGGAAAACGAGCCGGTGTTCTCATCAGAGTAAGACGTCATGCAAATCGACCCCCGCTACCCAGTATACTACTGGCAAATGTTCTCTCTGGACAACAAGCTCTGCGAGCTGAGAGCGCGGATCTCTTTCCAACGAGAGACGAGAGATTGCTGTGTTATCTGCCTTACAGAAACCTGGCTGGCTGCAGAGATTCCAGACTCGGCCATCGAAATCACGGGCTTTTCCGTACACCGAGCGGACAGAGCGAAAGACCTCTCTGGTAAAAGCAGAGGTGGTGGTGTATGTTTTATGATCAACAAATCATGGTGTGATCAGAGGAACGTACATTTCATCAAGTCTTTCTGCTCTCCTGATCTGGAATATCTCATGCTTCTGTGTCGACCATTCTGGCTACCGAGGGAATTCCCAGCGGTCATCATCACAGCTGTGTACATCCCCCTACAAGCCGACACAGACCGGGCACTCAGGGAACTGTATGGGTGTATAAGTGAGCAGGAAACCGCGCACCCTGAGGCTGCGTTCATTGTTACCGGGGACTTTAACAAAGCCAACTTCAAAACAATCGCTCCAAAATACCATCAACACATAAAGTTCAACACACGAGGGGACCGGGTTTTAGACCATTGTTACTCTCCTTTCCGGGATGGCTACAAATCCCTCCCCCCCCCCATTTGGCAAATCGGACCACACTTACGTTCTGATTTTGCCCGCTTACAGGCAGAAACTGAAACGGGAAGCACCCACCCTCAGAATGATCCAGTGCTGGTCGGGCCAATCAGACTCTGCGCTACAAGACTGTTTTGATCACGTGGACTGGGAGATGTTCCGGTCCGCCTCTGATGACGACATCGAGGTTTACGCTGACAGTGTAACGTGTTTCATCAGGAAGTGCGTAGAGGATGTTGTTCCGACCAAAACAATACGGATGTACCCCAACCAGAAACCATGGGTTAACGGCGATGTTCACGCGGCACTCACTGCGCAGACCTCCGCTTTTAATTCTTCTAACACGGAGGACCGTAAACAAGCCAGTTATGCCCTCCATAACAGTATTAGTGAAGCCAAACGCCAGTACAGGCACAAACTTGAAGGTCAGTTCAACACCACTGACTCCAGAAGTATGTGGCAGGGAATTAACACCATCACGGACTACAAACGGAATAAAGACTCCACCATGAACACCGCTGCATCTCTCCCGGATGAACTTAATACATTTTATGCTCGTTTCGAGGACAATAACTCCGCCCTCGCGGAGAGAGCACTCGTGGCTGACACTACAGAGGTTGGTTCACTCTCCGTCTCTGTTGTGAATGTAACCCGATCCTTCCGACGGGTGAACATCCGTAAAGCCGCGGGTCCAGACGGCATTACGGGCCGCGTCATCAGAGCATGCGCAAACCAACTGGCTGGTGTTTTTACTGACATTTTCAATCTGTCCCTCTCCCTGTCTGTAGTCCCCACATGCTTCAAAACATCAACCATTGTGCCTGTACCAAAGCAAGCTATAATAACTTGCTTAAATGACTGGCGTCCTGTTGCTCTGACCCCCATCATCAGCAAATGCTTCGAGAGGTTAATCAGAGATTACTTCTGCTCTGTTCTGCCCACCTCTTTGGACCCATTACAGTTTGCCTGCCGCAACAACCGCTCCACTGATGATGTCATTGCATCTACAATACACACTGCTCTCTCCCATCTGGAAAAAAGGAACACATATGTGAGAATGCTGTTTGTAGACTACAGCTCAGCATTCAACACCATAGTGCCCTCCAAGCTTGATGAGAAACTCCGGGCTCTGGGCTTAAACAGCTCGCTGTGCAGCTGGATCCTGGATTTCCTGTCAGGCAGACGTCAGGTGGTTAGAATGGGCAGCAACACCTCCTCATCACTGACCCTCAACTCTGGAGCCCCGCAGGGCTGTGTTCTCATCCCACTCCTGTATTCACTATACACACATGACTGTGTGGCAACACATAGCTCCAATACCATCATTAAGTTTGCTGACGATACAACGGTGGTAGGTCTGATCACTGACAATGATGAAAGAGCCTACAAAGAGGAGGTGCACACTCTGACACGCTGGTGTCAGGAGCGCAACCTCTCCCTCAACGTCAGTAAAACCAAGGAGCTTGTACTGGACTTCAGGAAGAAAGACGGAGAACACAGCCTCATCACCATTAACGGAGCACCGGTAGAGAGAGTCAGCAGTTTCAAGTTCCTCGGTGTCCACATTACTGAGGAACTCACATGGTCCGTCCACACTGAGGCTGTTGTGAAGAAGGCTCACCAGCGCCTCTTCTTCCTGAGACGGCTGAGGAAGTTTGGAATGAACCAACACATCCTCACACGGTTCTACACTAGTACCGTAGAGAGCATCCTGACTGACTGCATCACCACCTGGTACGGCAATAGCACCGCCCACAACTGCAAAGCCCTGCAAAGGGTGGTGCGAACTGCCAGAAACATCATCGGAGGTGAGCTTCCCTCCCTCCAGGACATATATACCAGGCGGTGTGTGAAAAAAGCTCGGAGGATCATCAGAGACTCCAGCCACCCGAGTCATGGTCTGTTCTCACTGCTACCATCAGGCAGGCGGTATCGCAGCATCAGGACCCACACCAGCCGACTACATGACAGCTTCTTCCCCCAAGCAATCAGACTGCTGAACACTTGATCTATCAGGATCAATAATTAGCACTGCACTTTATTCATCTATAATCTCACACTGGACTGTCAACATATTCTCCTCAATACAACTACTATATATATTTCATATACTCTTACTTATTGTATATTGTGTATTCTATATTGTGTGTATTGTCTACTGTACATTGTATATAATTATTGTGTTGTGTAAGTATGTGTACATTTGATATGTAAATTGTGTTGTGTAAGTATGTTGTTTACTGTAATTGGTATATGTCTCGTCACTGTCATGACTGCTATGTTGCTCGGAACTGCACACAAGAATTTCACCTACTGTTGCAATTGTGTACATGGTAGTGTGACAATAAAGTGATTTGATTTGATTTGATTTGACATTCAACATACTCAATCAACAGGAAACATCAACAGGACACAACTACCTGATGACACCAGAAATGAGTCCTACTTATGACACAGGACAGAGAGTGAGTACAGTCTTACCTGAAGCTCCTGACAGAGCAACACAACAGCACAGCATCATGAATGAGGCCCATCACTCGCTCAGAGAGAAAACATGACACAAACATAACAATGATTCAAAATAAAAAAGACACTGAAAAAAAGTATAAAGTGAATGCTACAATTCTAAAATGAAGGCAAAAGATAACAAAGAAAGTCAAAGCCACATAAAATGACTACAAAAAAGGTTATTTTAAAGCCATTGTGTTAATGTCTGGTGTGTCACAAGCATCGATTGCCTAATGTACACAAATACAAAAACACACAAACACTAAAACACACAAACAGGAGTGACTGACCTGGTTTCCAGCAGAACTCTTCTTGTTTGCTTGGCTACTGCGTTGTTGAGCACTGACAGAGAGAGAGAGAGACATAAGAAATGAGACAAACATATTCATTAGGCAGATGTCATATTTTTGATTATTCACTCTAAATAATGACAATTTAAACAACCCAATTTAAACTCTTTTCATTACATTTATTTAAATTGTTATTGTTGACTAATGCAATATCAAAAGTAGAGTCAATTATATCTTTTTTCCCACTGTTGCACCTACTTTGCAAAGCCAATAAAATCTTCATGGTTTGTGTTGACGTAAGCGAGCTGGACATCAATAAGCAGCAAAACCTGCAGAAACACATGTACTAATGCATCTATGGTATGTATACTGTACATAGGGCCTGTATATCTCAATCAATCTACTATTATTATTCAGCTAACTACAAACTTCAAATAAAAAGGTTTTACATATAAAGAACAATGTTAATTGTTTAAAATAAATGTATGCACAAATATAGCAAATAATTAATGTTTATATCCATCAATAAGTATGCATGTACACTGATGAGCCAAAACATAACAACCACCTTCCTAATATGCTGTTGGTCCTCCACGTGCCGGAAAAACCGCACCGACCCAACGAGCATGAACTCTACAAGACCCCTTATGTTGTCCTGCGGTATCTGGGACCAAAACATTAGCAGCAGATCCTTCAAATCCTGTAAGTTGTGAGGTGGAGCCGCTGTGGACCAGACTTGTTGGTCCAGCATATCCCACATTTGGTCAATCGGTTTGAGATATGGGGAATATGGAGGCCAGGGCAACACCTTGAACTCTTCATCATGTTTCTCAAACCATTCCCAAACAATGTGTGCAGTGTGGCACATTATTCTGCTGAAAGAGGCCATTGCCATCAGGGAATACCATTACCATGAAGGGGTGTACCTGGTCTGCAAAATGTTCAGGTAGGTGGCACGTATCAAACTGCCATCCACATGGCTGGACCCAGGGTTTCCCAGTAGAACATTGCCCAAAGAATCCCACTCCCTCCACAATCTTTTTGTCTTCCCACAGTGCATCTTGGTGCCATAACGTCCCCCGGAAAAAGGCACACCCTAACACGGCCGTTAACGTGATCTAAAAAAATTCGGGACTTGTCGAACCAGGTGACCTTCTTCCACTACTCCAAGGTCCAGTTCTGACGCTCACGTGCCCATTGTCGGCACTTTCGACGGTGGACAGGGGTCATCATGGGCACTCTGACAGGTCTACGGCTGCGTAGCCCCCATACGCAGCAGGGTGTGATCCACTGTGTGTTGTGACACATTCCTCCCATAACCATCATTACAATTTTCTGTGACTTGTGCCACAGTAGATCTTATGTAGGTTCAGACCAGACAGGATAGCCTTCGTTGCCCTCATGCATAAATGAGCCTTGGGTGCCCAACATCCTGTCGCTGGTTTGTGGTTTGTCCCTCCTTAGACCACTGTCGGTAGGTTCTCACCGCTGCTGACTTGGAGCACCCCACAAGCCTTGCAGTTTCAGAGATGCTCTGACCAAGTCATCTGGCCATAACAATTTAGCCCTTGTCAAAGTCTCTAAGGTCTTTACTCCTGCACATTTCTCCTGCATTCAACACATTGACTACAAGACGTGATTTTTCACTTACCATCTAATCTAAGACCATGACATGTGGCCTTGTTAGGAGATGATCAACATTATTCACTTCACCTGTGAGTGGCCATAATGTTTTGTCTCATCTGTGTATATTGTACCTGTTCTTTGGCGAAACTCTCTCGATCACGGATGTGGGAAGTAACAATGCGTTCTGTTTCCTCCCGAAGATGAGGGAAAGAATCCAGCTGAGAATTAAATTAAAAAAAATCACATTCATGGGTTTTGGATCCAGATGTAGCACATGTTGATTCAGGGGACATGTCTTAGATATGTATTGCAGATGAGCAAACAACCTAAAAAATATGTCTTCCAGATGTAAACAAACGCTGCAAATAGACGTCTGGGTGATTTAAGTGTGCTATCAGGGCATCATGAAATGTATTTTTTTAGGATAAAAAATTTATAGTATTGTTTACAATGTTTACAGCATAGTCTGGTACCATGTCTTTTTCTGACGAAGATCTTACAGCATCTCTAGTTCAAGGGACCCTTTACCTAAGAAAAACCTGTAACACTTGGTTTTTCAACATATGACTGAACTCTGACCTCCTACACTGTAATATATATATTTATATATATATATATATATATATATATATATATATATATACACTGTGTATATATATATATATATATATATATATATATATATATATATATATATATATATATATATATATAGTATATATTTTTTATCAGGTACACTAAAAATCTAAATAAACTTGTTTTATATAAGACAAATGTCTCGGGTTACATGCGTAACCCTTGTTCCATGAAAAAAGCAGAACGTGATGCTGCGCTTTGCTAAGCGCTTTTGGGAACAATCCTGCATTGTGACCAGCTGTGAATATGTGTGTAACACGTCAATGAACATTGACCGGAATTTATAGCCTTGGCTTGTGAGATCATTAGATGCACCTGTGGCCAGGCTATAAATAGACGCGTCACCAGCGTGTCGTCAGATATCTTTTTCTGAAGAGCAGTCCTGGGACGTCCCAGTGCAGCAAAGAAGCGCAGCATCTTGTTCCACTTTTTTCAGGGAACAAGGGTTACACATGTAACCCGAGACGTTCCCTTTACAAAAAGCTTCACTATGATGCTGCGCTTTGCTAAGCGCTTTTGGGAACGCAATACCCACGCCGCTGCACTGGGGCTGTCCGGACCCCTACGGTTGTGAAGTGTGCTCACAAGAACGCAAGAGGTCTCAGACATGAGCTTGAGATGTCGACTCAAGGACGTAAGAGCCCGGAGGAGCATAAACATCTAAACCATAAAATTTGATGAATGTGTGTGGAGAGGACCAGCCTGCCGATCACAAACTTGTTCAGATGTGAGCTTCAGATGTCGACTCAAGGACGTAAGAGTCCGGAGTAGCAAAAACATCTAACCCATAAAGTTCGATGAACGTGTGCGGAGAGGACCAGCCTGCTGCATCACGAACTTGTTAAGGCATGAGCCTGCCATAAAAATTGATGTATGTGCATGGAGAGGACCAGCCTGCCGCCTCACAAACTTGTTCAGGCATGAGCTTGAGATGTCGACTCAAGGACGTAAGATCCCGGAGTAGCATGAACATCCAAACTATAAAATCTGATGAATGTGTGTGGAGAGGACCAGCCTGCCACATCACAAACCTGCTGCAGAGGGAGCCCTCTAGCCAAGGCTTTAGAGGTGGTGACCCCTCTGGTGGAGTGAGCCCTGACACCTACTGGCGAAGCTTCATAGGCCAGGGCAATAGCATCCCTCACCCAATGTGACATAGTCTGCTTGGTAGCAGCCGCCCCCCTGTTGCGGCCCACATAGCAGACAAATAATTGCCCTGACTTACGCCACTGGCTAGTGCGGTGGACATAAGTCTGAAGGGCACGGACTGGGCAGAGTCTGTGAAGTCTTTCCTGCTCCGGCGTTAAAAACGGCGGGGAGCAGAAGGCTTCCAGAGTGACAGGATGTAGTGTGGAAAAAGGCACCTTAGGAAGGTAGTCAGGATGAGGATGCAAAATAGCTTTGGCCATACCTGGGGCAAATTCTAAACAGGCCAGCAAAACAGACAGAGCCTGTAGATCCCCAATCCTCTTAAGAGAGGTAATCGCCATAAGAAAGACCATCTTGAGAGTCAGACGTCTGTCAGACGTTGACTCTAGAGGTTCAAAGGGGGTCTCAACCAGACCCTCCAGGACTATTGCTAAGTCCCATGAAGGATTTCTGGTCCTAACAGGAGGCAAGCCGAAATGGCGGCCACATAAACACTGAGAGTAGCGGGGCATATGCCTGCTGACAGTTTTTCCTGCAGAAAGTCCAGAACTGAAACAATTTGGCAGTTAACTGGATCTGCACCATGTGAACTGCACCACTTTTCGAAGTGTTCTACCCTGTAGAATCTCACCCAGATTTGTTCCACTACCTAGGTGTGGAGTTTCCACTCACCCATTGGTATTTCCTTGATGGTTTATGTAAGAGATTACCGCTGTATTGCCCACCCGCACCAAGACATGGTCGCCTCTGGAGGAAGTATTTCAGGGCCAGAAATACCGCCATCAACTCGAGACAGTTACTGTGACAACTGAGATGATGACCCTCCCATCCCCTTGAGCTGGACGACCACTTAAGACCGATACCGAGCTCGTCAGGGAGGTGTCTGTCATTAGCAGCCTGCGACGATGAGACGCACCTAGAGTGGGACCCAAGGTAAGAATCCGGGGTCTGAACCACATAGCAAGGGAATGAAGCACGTGGCACGTAACCCTTATTAGCCCTAGGAGACTGGCCCTTGGATAAAATCCCCTGGCTTTTAGCCACAGCTGAAACGGTCTCATATGGAGCAGGCCCAAAGGGATCACCGTGGACGCCGATGCCATGAGCCCTATTATTTGTTGATACTGGTGAACAGTGCAACATTGACCTAGCCTGAGTTTGCTCAGGGTGATCTGAATGGATGTGATACGAGCGGGAGACAACTGTGCCCGCATCGTGATCGAATTCTATATAACCCCCAGATAGGTGATTCCCCAGGTGGGAGAGAGAACACTCTTTGACGTTGAGTCTCAGACCCGGAGAAACCAGATGAGCTAAGACAATATCCCTGTGCGGAACTGCCATATCCTGGAGCTGCTCTAAGATCAGCCAGTCGTCTACGTAACTCAGAAATCGGATGCCCCGGAGTCACGAAGGAGCCAGTGCTGCATCCATGCATTTCGTGAATGTGTGGGGTGATAGAGCTAGGCCAAATGGAAGAACTTGATACTGGAAGGCTTGGTCCCCGAAAGCGAACCTCAGGAACTTCCTGTGCTGTGGCAGAATTCCAATATGGAAATGTGCGTCCATGAGATCGATCGTGATCAGCCAATCGTAATGTTGGATCTGAGACACGACCGTCTTGACAGTTAGCATCTTGAACTTAAACACCCTGACCGAGCGGTTCAAGCCTCAAAGATCTAAAATTGGACGCAACCCAGAAAAAACTGCCCGAAGGCTTCCTCGTGGCTTTTCGCCTCCTGGAATCTGGAGATAACCGCATTCATGGCGTCTCCGAAGAGACTGGAAAGCGAAACCGGGGCATCGACTGGGAAAACTCTGTCCTTATCCTTGATGCCTGAAAGGTTAAGCCATAAATGCCTCTTCGTGCTGACTAAAGCGGACATAGACGACCAATGGCACGGGCTGTCTGCTTGGTCGCACGGAGAGATAAATCTGTGGCGTTGCACCCGCACTCAGGTCTTTCAGTAGGTCAGCCTGGTACGCCTGTAACACAGCCATGGTGTGCAGCGCAGCACCAGCCTGATGTGCCTCTTGATAAGCCCTCCCCACTAGCATGGAGGTAGTCCTGCATGGATTAGTGGGGAGAGCGGGTTTCTTGAGTGATGATGCCGAACCGACGGCATCATTGAATACCCCCGTGTCTCAGCACCCACGATAGTCGAGTATAAAGACGTCGAGGGTACGTGAATATGGAAGTATATGGGTTCCTCCATGAGTGAGAAAGCTCGTCATGGAGGTCATCAAAGAAATGAAGGGACTAATATAGCGTTCCTTTTTTTATTTTTTTTATTTATTATTATAATTTTTTGGCCACCAGACAGAAATCTGTCTTATAGATTGGAGCCTTTGGCGGGGGGAGGGGGGGGGGCTCTTGTTCGCGTGGCCAGTCTAGCTGTAGTCTGGCCACAGCCCGAGTAACCACCTCAAGTAATTTATCAGCCGCTTTATTATTATGCGTGAAATGTACAGAGGTTCAGCGCCCCCCTTGTGAAGCTAAGAGGCGCCGAGGCGCGCTTCAGCTTATGAGAAGGATCAGCTGGATCTGGGGAGAGAGAGAGCGATAGGTGCGGACCCGTCTCTCGCTCCTCAGCCAAATATATGCGAGAGCCCCACGATGAAACAGTGGGTGCTGACTCCTGGAAGTAAGCGAGGCGAGTGCAAAGCATTTTGCCCGAAAGTAGGTCGCAATGCGCGCACTCGCCCTGCCCCATCGCGAGAGCAGCATGCTCTTCCCCCAAACAAACAAAACAAAATTGATGCGTGTCCCTGACAGTCATAGAACGTTGACAGGGAAACATGCATCGTTTGCTTTGCTTCTCCGACATTTTTCCACCTTTTTCTTTTCTATTTTATATATATCTATATATATATATATATATATAGAAAGAGGGAAAGGAGAAAAGGTTCACTGCGCACTGCCAAACAAATTCTAAATCCCAGCAGAGGAAAGAAAGTTTCTGACAGGCTTGTGAGACACACAGCATAGTTTGCTCTGAAGAAAACGGATCTGACGACATGCTGGTGACGCGTCTATTTATAGCCTGGCCACAGGTGCATCTAATGATCTCACCAGCCAAGGCTATAAATTCCGGTCAATGTTCACAGCTGGTCACAATGCAGGATTGTTCCCAAAAGCGCTTAGCAAAGCGCAGCATCATAGTGAAGCTTTTTGTAAAGGGAACATTTAATATAACTAAATCAACCTGACTATATTGTGTTACACCAACAAAATAAATTTTTAAGTGTTAGCTCAAGTAGATATAGATCCTTTAATGTAACAAATGCACATTAGCATTTTTTACAGTGTACAGTGTTATATTGGTCATTGAGAGGGTTAGGTCTATGAGTTCTTGTCTAGTACAGGACCAGTGAAAACATATTGAAAGCTAAGTTTATTGAGAAAAACACATGACAAATAAACTAGAGCTGTCAGAAATAACACGTTAACGTATGCGATAAATAAAAAAAGTTGAACGTGTTCATTTTTCATAATCGCGATAAACACATTTACAGTTAATACAACATACACCAGCATAAACACGTGTTGAAATGGCAGAACCTACATAATGTATCATTACAGTACACTGATGCACATGCCAAAAACACACACCAGAGCCCTTCTACCAAGGTGAGCCTAAAAGTTTAGTATAAAATAGCATAATGCAGCGATCTCATTGACATTCTATGAACGGTAGTCATAATACGCTAGTTGACCATTACGCTTTCTCCCATGATAGAGCCGCAGAGGTTGTTATCAAATTAAAAAAAGAATCTCTGCACACACACACAACAGTGCTTCCGTGATAAAATTATATAGAAAGGACCTCTTACAAGCCCAGATGAAACTTGTGATAGAAATCAATTATTGTTCCACCTATGCAAGACGCATTTGAATTACCAGAGAAGCACGTCAAGTCTTAATTATCAACAAAATGCAGAATGAGACGTTTTTATCTTCATGTGGTGTTGATGCCCTGAAGCGAATCATGAACTTGGCTTCGTGACTGCTGTAACAAAGTGGATAGTCACAGTCTACCAGCAGATTAATATTGTAGAGGATGAGAGTTTAAGAGATTTAATGCCCAGTCCATGGAAAAGGCAACCTGTGTGGGGACTAGTTCCTCGTCTGTCGCTCACTTCGACGTTGTGTCTAGGGGTCTCTCTTGAGTGCCGAATATGCCTCTGAACTATGAAAAAAGGCCAATGAGAAGTTGGTAGACAGTATTTGCTTACCCCGCCCCAGGACATACGGGTATTTAAGCGGGCAAATACGATGAGTTCATTCAGAAATGTACTTCGGAGCCGATGGTAGTGCATGCAGTCTGCTGCGAGTCACACAAACCAGTTCCTGCCTTTTCCTCTGATGCTCTGCATGCTGTTGGATTGACGGCGCATAACAGCGGCTTTCTCCTTCTTGCACGGCTGTGCATTCTGTCCCTGGGTGCATTGACAGCGCAGAGAAAACTCGAAAGAGTTATTAAAAGAATCGAAAGAATGCTCTCCAGCTTCAGACGGCCACAGGTGTTGTCTCGTGTGTCTGGGCAGCGATCGAACCGAGGCTGCGTTTGTGGATGGTTCATGCTCTCACTGCGAGAGCATGACCATGGCAACGTTGCGGACGCGGCTTGCTTTCAATAGAAAGCAAGCCACTCCAGCAGCCCCCCGCATTGCTCCTTCTTCCAAGAAGCGATCTGGGATGGCAGCGGGTGCAGCTCCACCGGGTATGCCCCCTCGGACCACCCACCCCCCGGCACGCTCGTTGACTCCCGTCCGTGCTCGAGGTAACAGCGGCTCGCCTCACAGCCAGTATGCCTATCCTCTCGAGCTTGAAGTGGATGAGCTCGCTGCTGCATCGGAGAGCGCGGCATCTGACGCTGAGGACTCCCCTGGGCTGCCGCTTTCGGGCCAGCACGCCCAGGCTGAGTCCGATGCGCAGATGACCGACATGCTTTCCCGGGCTGCCGCTAGCGTGGGGTTGGATTGGAACCTTCCATCCTCCCCACAGCCATCACTGTTGGATGACTGGTTCCTGGGGTCCGGGCGCTGCTCACAGCCTCACCCCATGATGAGCTGACGTCATCGTGGAGAGCAACCTTCTCCACTCGTCACAACGCCACTCGCTCATCCGCTCTCGCTTCCCCAGGTGGATGCGCTCCACCTATGCCCCGGAAACCATACCACCTGGCGGGGTCACCCTATGCTCGCCTCCAAGCCCTGTAGGACAACATCCTGGCCTGGCCCTGTAGGACACAACGTCGAAGTGAGCGACAGACGGGGAACTGGGGCACTATTGTTATCTTACACCTTTTTATTTCATTATCAATGAACTGTCATTAATCTTTTCTAAACCAGTGTTAAATGGTTCACTAGCTCAATAATCTTTCAAAATCAAAAGTTAATAATTCCAAAAACAATTATACACCAATAATTTGGCAACGTCACTGCCTACATAACAGACAGATGTGGTGGCAAAAAGACAGGTGCAACTGCCACTCTGTGAATGCTCTGCAATGTTTGTAAACAATAGGATTGGCCTATACCTGCACTGAATTAAAGAATCTTCAGTATAGTTATTGTGGCATGGTAAACTAAATGTTTCTGTGTGTAAAGAGCACCTTATTGGAACACTGACGAACTGTGTTGATGAGCTCCTGAACCACCAGATCAATACACTTGATGCACGGCTCCTTCAACTTCACTACCTGCTTTTTCACTATTGCCTCAAAGGCCATGTCTGGAGTGAACAAACCCGTCCTGTGTTAGAAAGACACAGAGCAAACATTTCGACATGTTATGTAAATGTATCTGCATCACCACTCATAAAAAACAACTGATGCCACATTTATAAACCACATTCAGTACATACAGTATGTTACATTTTGGGCCATTTCAAGTACCAGGGGTTGATAAGATTTCAACTTTCTTTTTTATATGTAAGATGACATTAAACATTTTTAGTTAGTGTACTTGTTAACCAAGTGGACATAATTGTCAAAAAAAAGTGCATGATTGAGATGAAATATGTGACAAGTGACGTTGGACAGAGTAAAAAGAGCATTTTTATTGGCCGCTGTTCTCAATCAAGCTGTAAATTTAACAAACAAAATAAAATGGAGATGGAAATGACACTGTGATGGAAATTGTCATTACAAAAATGACATAAATCTCCTATGATGCATGTTGTACATACACTGTTGGACATTGATAGATTTAAAAGCATACTTTATTTTCTTTTGCATGATTTTTAGATGATATGAGATTAATAGGCAGGGTGGATTTAGAAACATAATTTGTGCATAGACATGTTATAAATTGCTTGTAGTTTATATTAGGCAAATGATTGTACACTCACATTCTTCACAAATCTTTGTGATGCATCTGGATTTATCCAATGTGTTGCAATTACAAATCCCTGCTTCATACTAAAACTGAACAATAATGATACAGGGGTAAAATCTGTTCCAAAATACTGATATGCTATAAGTGATAATATAAACACATCATTCTCAATCAAATAATCAAAACTCTCACCTGATACCATGAATGTTCTTGATGGCATAGCTGATTTCACGGCGCATTTCTTTCTCATCACACTCCATCTGTGCAGCACAAAACAAACACAGTTTTAAGACTATTAATTGTTCAAAAGCGTGGCGCCTGCAGCCATAAGTTCATTGCACTTTTTCAAGCACTTTGAATTTAATAAGTGATGAAGAAAAGTTGGAACTTATAAAATCCAATGGGCTTTTTAAACATTACTGACAACTTCAATAGATGGAAACAAAGATATTGTTGCAGCGATATAATGCAGAGAAACAATAAATGCCTAATGGAGGAATGGACACTAAATGAAAATGTTTTGAGGAGTTATCCCAACACTTGCCTTGACCAGCTCAAAAGGGAAGCGTTCATGGAAGATGCGGTTGATTTTGGCTCCGCCCGATAGTTCGACTGTGTCCACCTGATCACCAGAGCCTTCAATACGTTTCTCAAAGTCTACCGAGAACTGCTGCACCATCCTGTCACATACGCACAGAGGTTAACAGATGTATGCAATATTTAAGGTCACATCATAAAAGTCAACAGGAAACAGCATTCACAACCAATTCTACTTCAGTAATGAGTCGTATTTCCAGATTGATCTCATGAAAATTACATGACTGTGCAGGGGTGGGGCCAGAAGGGTGGTATGGGGTGGCAGCTGCCACCCAAAAAATGAGCTTTGCCACCACACTTGCCAACACAACTCGGACCTCGCTCACGTCCTGGAGACGGTGCGCAATGGCTTAAACCATCCTGGGAGTACACAGAGTTCTACCTCGGTAGACAACCTCCATCTGTCTGTCAAACGAACTTACTGGATGCCAACTCTTACTCGACTCTTGCCAACACTTTAGCACCTATGGAAAAAAATTTCTGGATACGCACACCTCTGTGACTGTGGCGACACTTTTGGAAAATGACATTACATGGTTCATTGTACTTATCGCGTTAGTTCCTATTTGAAATGTCCACGGTGTGTCAATGAAAGTGAGTTAAAATATCTCCTAAACAGATGAGGTTTTTAAGGTTAAAGCTCTATCTAGTTGAGCTACTGCACACTTTTACATTTCCAGTGGATTGTGGAGGACTGCTGGATTTTTTTTTTTTTTTTTTTTTTAATCTATCATTATTTGCTATTATTGCCAAAACTAAAGCATGGGGAACTGCCGGCCCACGGTATGTACTGAAGATTGGATTTTGTACATGGAAAATGTGTTCATGTGATGATTGCATTCAGGCTAGTGTGTTATTACCACTATCTACCAGTAGAGGTCGCTTGTTCCAAACAGCAATGAGTCTAAAAACATGACAATTGACTAGGATTGGAAATTAGGAAACAGTTTTTCTGATTAGCAAGTTAACAGGGAAACCCATATATTTGGAGACAAAATCTGTCAAGAAAGTTTTCGATTTGAATCACCAAATCACGGAGCCATAGCTAGTGGGGTGAATGGTGGTAATGATTCTAGGCGTCCAAAGGTCCAGTGGGGCCCACTAAAAATTTGAAACTGTATTATTTTTGTAGGTAAGGGGCCCAGAATTCCTTGCTACGGCCCTGCCATTACACCAATGCTCACAAAGAGAAGTATGAGAGAGATACACCGGTGACACCAAAGCTGCTCTCATCACATTTATAAGACACATTTAAAGTGCAAGAATCACTTCACGCATCTTTTGTTGTTTTGCTTGGACATTAAAGAAATGCGTGAATGAGATGGCCTGTCAAATTGCTGAAAAGCCTTGTGAACAGTGAGTGAATGTGTTTTGCATTGCAGATCAGTGCATGTGTGTGTGTTGCGGGGGTGGTGTGGTGCAAAAATGTTTTGTATTTGGCCACTGATATGTTAGGTTCTTGTATTCAGCATTGTTATTGATGATTATGGTTTTTTGTATTTTGGTGATAATATTTGGATTTCAAATTTAAATGTTTATTTTTTTTTAATATGATAGGTTCCTTTTCGGAAATACAAATGAGACATTACATTTTCTTGATAATATGTATTATTGAAGTAGTAATTTTTCCATTTGAAATGCATGTATATATATATATATATACATACATATTGTGAAGAATGTTGCAAGTGAGGATTTGGTCAAAAATAATTGCTTTGGTCATACAAAGTTCAGTACACTTAAAAAAACTAAATCAATATTTGGCGTGACAACCTTTGCCTTTAAAACAGCCCCAACTCTCCTAGGTACACCTGGACACAGTTTTTCTTGATTGTTGGCAGATAGGATGTTCCAAGCTTCTTGGCAATTCTTCTATCTATTTGGGCTGTCTCAATTGCTTTTGTCTCTTTATGTAATCTCAGACTGACACGAGTGGGGGTTTGGAGGTGGGGGACTCTGTGGTGGACATGACATCTGTTGCAGGGCTCTGTGTTCTACTATTCTAAACTTTTCAATTTGCAAAAGTAATATTTGGCAGTGTAACATTTATATTTCCTATTAACACAATAAATGCTTTTGTGAAACATCTTTTGTGCCAAAGACCTTTGCACAGTACTATATACAGTTGCAATCAAAATGATTCAACCCCCCTGACCAGCAATACCTCAGTAAACAGTCAAAGTACTTTTTTAATACACTTTTGGGTGATTTCACATTTCTCATGAGCAAAAGCTTCTAACTCATTGACATTCTTTGGTTTTTGTGCTGCCAATGCTTCCTTGAAATCCCAACAAAGGTTTGCAATGAGATTTTAATGATGGGCCATTTAAGGACATTCCAAGACCTATCCCTGAACTAGATTTTGGACAACTTGAATGTATCCTTGGTGTTATTGTTTAGGTGGAAAGTCCAGTGATCACAGAGCTTCAATTTACACACTGAAGGCATCAAATTTTTGCCAAAATGGCCTGATAACTGAAAGAATCTGTGGCATCGGTCACATACTTGCCAACTTTATCTATTGGAAATTGAAGTGCCTTTGAAATTGTCTTTTTCATGTGTAATGAAATAATCTCTATTAGCTTTTGAGACAGCACATTTTTAATTGCATTTTTTGCATAGAAATACATTTTTGCTTATGACACTAAACTTACATTTTCAAACTTAATTAAGTGCCAATGTAGAGTGATGGCTTAATTTTGTTTTAAAACAATTGCTTGTGTAGCCTTAAATATTTCAAAAACAGCTACATGTGACTGGGTTGAATAATTATAACATGTGTCATGTTCACTGTTGTCTTTTATTTTTGTGCTTTTATGTTGAAGTTTAGTTTAGTTCCTGTTTCCTGTTTGGGTTTTTGTAGTCCTTTTGTATTTTCTTTTATTCTGTCATGTTCACTGTTGTCTTTTGTTTTTGTGCTTTTATGTTGAAGTTTAGTTTAGTTCCTGTTTCCTGTTTGGTTTTTGTAGTCCTTTGTAGTTTATTTTTATGATTGGTTTTCCCCTGATTGTTTCTCCTTCCCTGATTGTTGCCCCAGGTGTCCCTCATTCCCTTGTTTGTTCCTTTGTGTATTTAAACCCTGCTGTTTCTCCATTCCCTTGTTGGTCGTTGAATGTTGTACGTGTTCTTAAGGTTTAGGAAGGTTAATGTTTCCACTGTTTCTATGTTCGCTCCGTTGCCTGTCCTGCTGTGTTTTCTTATGTTCTGTGTTCCTCCGTGGTAGTTTCTTATGTTTATATTTTGGTTATCCCCTCGTGGATGTTTTGTTTGTTCCCAATGTTTTGTTTTATTCTGTGCTTTAGTGTTTATTTAATAAGAGAACCTGCAAGTAGATCCTCGCCCCTCGTCTGCCTTCACCTGCTCGTCTGCAGTTCATAACAGAACGACCGACCACAATGGATCTAGCGGTTCTTCAGGCGAGCTGTCGCTTGTTGAATTTGAGGCAGGAGAGCCGTCCGGTGGAGCATCATATCCGTGACTTTCTGGAGCTGGCGAGTGCCACAGACTTCCCTGACTCCTCCCTGGTGGTTTTCTTCAAGGATGGCCTGACCAATTCGCTCAGGGAGTGGTTGCCACCGGCAACGCACGGCTGGACGCTCCGCGATTTTGTGGAGGAGACGCTGCTGGTATGCGGCTCGCCATTCACTGTGGATGTTGTGGAGGAGGATCCTGCCTCTCCTCCCACAGTGGTGACCCTCCAGTCGTCCATGGCTCGTCCTGTTTCGCCTGCCCCACCTGCCAGCAAGCCAACCCCCATGCCTGCCTTGATTAAACGAGCCAGCGCTGCCAACTTCGTCCGCTCAGAGGAGGAGGAGAAGAAAGGCTTCCGCTTCCCAGCTCATGCCAGCCACGGTCAGCAAGCCAGCACCTATGCCAGCCACGGTCAGAGAGCCAGCGCCTGTAGCCTCGACCGTCCCAGAGCCAGCGCCTGTAGCCTCGACCGTCCCAGAGCCAGTGCCTGTAGCCATTACCATCCAAGAGCCAGCGCCAGTATCCATGACCGTCCAAGAGCCAGCGCCTCCCGAGCCCTCCAAGGCTCCGCCTCACGAGCCTCCCGAGCCTCCCAGGGCTCCGCCTCAAGTCTCTTGAGCCACCCAGGGCTCCGCCTCTCAAGTCTCCCGAGCCTCCTACGGCTCTGCCCCCAGAGACTCCAGAGCCTTCTAGGGCTCCGCCTCTAGAGCATCCTACGGTGCCACCTCCCTTGGCTCCACCTCCAGAGCCTTCCAGGCCTCCGCAAGTAGATCCTCGCCCCTCGTCTGCCTTCACTTGCTCATCTGCAGTTCATAACAACATGGCTGTATTTTAAAAAAAAAAACTAAATCCTGCTATTTATAAATATTAGGTTTTATAATCACACTATGACTTAGAATGTGTCACTCAACTATAGTTCAATGAGATGTAATGTTTCAAAATTCTGGGTCATCAGAAAAGCTTACCTTTGTAAATCCTTACTGTCTATATATATATATATATATATATATATATATATATATCTCAGCAAAAAAACTAAAAAAATGTCCCTTTTTCAGGACACAGTATTAAAGATAATTTTGTAAAAATCAGAATACATTTTCAGATCTTTTAAACAATGTTTTCCATGCTTGTTGAACCTTATTGACATTGAATCTTAAATTAACCTCAATGAACCTTAAACAATTAAGGTTCATTGAGACACTCGTTAAGACACTAACGTTAAGGTCATTAAGACACTAACAGCTGGTCACAGTTATAAAAACTTAGGACACTAAAGAGACCTTTCTACTGACTCTGAAAAACACCAAAATAAAGATGCATAGGGTCCCTGCTCATCTGCGTGAATGTGCCTTAGGAATGCTGCATGGAGGCATGAGGACTGCAGATGTGGCCAGAGCAATAAATTACAATGCGTAAGACAGCGCTAGAGGAGACAGGAAGGACAGCTAATCGTCCTCACAGTGGCAGACCATGTGTAACAACATCTGCACAGGATCGGCACAGCCGAATATCACACCTGCAGTACAGGTATAGGATGGCAACAACAACTACCCGAGTTACACTAGGAATGTACAATCCCTCCATCAGTGCTCAGACTGTCCGTAATAGGCTGAGAGAGGCTGGAATGAGGGCTTGTAGGCCTGTTGTAAGGCAGGTCCTTACCAGACATCATCGGCAACAACGTTGTCTATGGGCACAACCCCACCTTCGCTGGACCAGACAGAACTGGCAAAAAATGCTCTTCACTGATGAGTCACGGTTTTGTCTCACTTGTGGTGATGGTTGGACTCGCGCTTATCATCGAAGGAATGAGCGTTACATTGAGGCCTGTACTCTGGAGCAGGATTGATTTGGAGGTGGAGGGTCCATCATGGTCTGAGGCAGTGTGTCACAGCATCATCGGACTGAGCTTGTTGTCAATGCAGGCAATCTCAATGCAGTGCGTTATATGGAAGACATCCTCCTCCCTCATGTGGTACCCTTCCTGCAGGCTCATCCTGACATGACCCTCCAGCATAACAATGCCACCAGTCATTCTGCTCGATCTGACATTCTGATCTGCAAGACAGGAATGTCAGTGTTCTGCCATTGCCAGAGAAGAGCCCGGATCTCAATCCCATTAAACAAGTCTGGGACCTGTTGGATCGGAAGGTGAGGGCTAGGGCCATTCCCCTCAGAAATGTCCGGGAACTTGCAAGTGCCTTGGTGCAAGAACATCTCACAGCAAGAACTGGAAAATCTGGTGCAGTCCATAAGGAGGAGATGCACAGCAGTACTTAATGCAGCTGTTGGCCACACCAGATACTGACTGTTACACCCCCCTCCCCCACCTTTGTTCAGTGACACGTTATTCTATTTCTGAAAGTCACGTCTGTGAAACTGGTTCAGTTTACATCTTAGTTGATGAAGCTTTATGTTCATACAAATATTTACACATGTTAAGTGTAATGAAAATAAAAGCAGTTGAAAGTGAGAGGACATTTCTTCTTTTGAGTTTATATATATCTATATATACAGTACATATATATATATATATATATCTATATATACAGTACACTATATATATATATATATATATATATATATATATATATATTAAATAAATCATTTCACTGCATTTAAAGAAATAGTTAAAAGAAATAATAAAATATTATTATTCGTTCCAACATTTCTTTTTCAAGAATTACAGCTTTTAATGAGACTTTTTTGTTTTTTTAGTCTCTGGATGGTTACACCACATGACATTTTTGAAGAGGTGTATTCAAGAGAGGACTGCCCAAGGGAGACGCGGGTCCTGCCAGCGGGAGGACCGTACCACAGAAAATACATCACAAGGAGTTGCCTGAAGCGGGAACTATGCCTGTGGAGCCCAAGCCCAACACGGAGCACTTTACTCGTGGTGGGTCTGGCAGCGAATTCCTCCGCTGAATCTGCGGCAAGAGGGCTAGGGAGGAAGAGCATCCAGCAAGCGAGAGCTTACTAGCTAACCTGGGAAAGAAGGCTCACCGGATCAACTTGGTGAAGGGCGTAAGTTGCAAGCGGAACACTCGGTCAGCTGTTCCGTATTACAGAGTTCTACCGGCTCGGACCTGACAAAACAAGGGATGAGACCGATTCAACTCCGAGGTTGTATAACCTAGCAAAGGTGTTGGGTGTTGCCCAGCCCGCTACTCAGGAGATGTCTGCTAATGAGGTGCCATGGGCCAGTGCCCACGAGGATGCAACACTTCTCATAGAGTGTGCTCGAACCGGCAAGGGGGGAGCACGGCCTGGGTTTGATAGGCTAGGTAAATAGCATCAACAACCCAAAGCACATACCAGACACAGAAACGAAGAGGCTGGGTCTGCCTCCTCTCGGGGCAGCTCTTGCAGGTTCATGACCTGGTCCATGAAAGGGGTCATATGATCCTTGGGCACGTAGCCCGGCTGCAGTCTTAGGATGACATGAGCATCTGCCGGACCAAACTCCAGGCCATCTTCAAAGAGAGGGCTTTGAGCTTGACTGAATCAAGCGGCTCGAAGGGGGGTCTCTGAAGGCCTGAGAGGAACACTGAGAGATCCCAGGAGGGGAACAGGCTTGGCCGGGCCGGGTGCCTCTAAGGAACCTGATAATCAAGTTGTGCTTACCAAGGGACTTGCCGTCTACTGCGTCGTAGTGGGCTGCGATAGCAGCGACATACACCTTCAAGGTGGAGGGGGACAGCCTCCCCTCCAGCCTCTCCTACAGGAATGAAAGCACTGACCGAACTGCGCATCTTTGCGGGTCTTCAGATCTGGAAGAACACCAATTTGCGAACAGACACCACTTGAGGGCAAAGAGATCTATCTGTGCCCTGCCAAACGGCCCCAAATCAGCAGGACCACCTGGGGATGGAGCCTCCACTCTCCGCTGAGTTAGACCTGTCGTGACAGCGCGTCCGCCGTGATGTTGCGGTCGCCCGGTATGTGAGTGGCAAGCAGCGACCTGAGTGGCGGCTGACTCCAAAGGAGGAGATGGCGGGCAAGTTGTGACATGTGACGGGAGCGTACGGCGCCTTGGCGATTTTTGTACGCTACTGTGGCGGTGCTGTCAGAAAAGATCAAGACATGCTTGCTCCGAATCAGTGGGAGAAACCTCCACAGGGCAAGGAGTACAGCCAGCAACTCGAGCCAGTTGATGTTTAGTGTGCCAACGCAGGCGGCTCCCATCTGACACCTGCTGTAGGGGGACTCCTGTCCACAGAAAACAGAGGTCTGTCCAAGGGTTGAAAGTCTGATGGCAGGGAGTGGTGATTAACACACGGTATATACCGCAGCGCCATGCCCATCTCGGGACTCGAGTCTGAAGCCAGTGCTGGAGCAGTCTCATATGCATCAATCCGAGAGGCGCGACCTTGGCCCGAGGATGCCATATGCCCCAGGAGCCTCTGGAAAAGTTTGAGAGGAACCGCTGTGCCTGGCTTGAAGCGAGCGATGCACGTGAGCACTGACTGCGCGTGCTCGGTTGTGAGGTGCTGACATTGAGACTGAGTCTAACTCCAAACCGAGAAAAGAGATGCTCTGAACCGGAGAGAGCTTGCTTTTTTACTTCCCATAGCGGGGCAAGTGCTGCCTCTGCAACCTTGGTGTAGACGCGAGGGGACAGGGACAAGCCAAAGGGGAGGACCTTGTACTGATATGACTGGCCGTCGAACGCGAACAGTAAGAAGGGTCGGCGTCGGGAGGCAAAAGCATGTCCCGAGGCTTGGTTGCTGAGAAAAAACTCTTACCTTGCTCCGTGGAGGAGGAGGTCCTGTAGGGACGTCTTCGAGATTCATCAGCGCTGGCCTGCCGAGGCTGGGCAAACGTGGGTCCTGAGGCGAGATGGCCACGTACAGGGAGCCAGAACTGCTAATTTATGGTACCGGGGTGCCGTGAGAACGGCGCGCGCCAGTTTGATAACCCAGGAAGTGAGGAAATTGCTCTTTTATTGACAATTTGGGTACCACAGCCAAAGGGGTGCGGTGAAAGAAAAAGGGAGAACTGAGGATTCTCCTCGGAGTGGTCTTGCTACCAGCTCCGGAGCAAACGTCTGGCTTCCTGGGTGCGCCGTCTCAGGAGTGTTTAGTGGTTTTACGGGATCTAGAAGAGGTCCTGGAGACGGGGGCGTACGCCGCCTGCGGGGCGCTTGACTCTGGGGCTGAGAGCCTGGCCCAGGTTGAGGCGGAGCTGCCGGTAGTTTCTTTGCAAGGGGACACCCACGGCGAGGAGATGGGGGACGGCCTGTGCTGCGACGGCACGGCATGATGTGAGATATGACCTCCGTCTGTTTCTTCTCTGCCAAAAACTGCTGGGCGAAGTCATCAACGGTGTCGCAGAAGAGACCGAACTGGGAGACGGGGGTGTTGAGAAAGCGGGATTTGTCAACGCCATGCATCTAGACCAAGTTCACAGTTGCCGTTCCTTGACAATGAGGGTGGCCATCACCCGCCCGAGTGCTTGCACTGTGACCTTCGTAGCTATGAGAGCGCAGTTCCTGCAGCACGTCAGGATTGGGACTACCCAGGTGCAGATCTTTGAGTGCCTTGCCTTGGTGTACATAGCATGCAAGGCGGAGGCGGCCTGTCCAGTGGCACTGTAGGCTTTCGCAGTCAGTGACAACGTTGTCCTACAGGCCTTGGAGGGGAGTACCGGGTGGTCCCGCCCAATGGAAGCAAACGAGCATGCAAGGGGGCAGGTGGTTCGTGGGGCTGTGCCCGACGAAACCGAGCCCGCTGCCATCCCCAAATCGCCTCCATAACCAGCCGGATCGGCCTCAATCCCGTGGGAAGAAGGAGCGCGGGGGCGGCGGCTGGAGTGGCGTTCGCTTTGAGAAATGAAAGCCATGGTCATGTCCTCGCAGTAAAAACATGAACCATCCACAAACGCTGCTTCAGTATGATCGCTACCCAGGCACACGAGGCAGCGTCTATGATGTCACTACAGCGTGTATGTGTCACTACAATCAACACAACGTCGAGTGAGTGACAGAAGGGGAACTGAGGCTGCAGTGGGCCTACCATTTGTGTACCTTGTGCCCGTTCAGAAATGCTTATCTGCATAGCATTATAGTAACGTGTGTTTATTTGGGTTACTGTCACCTTCCTGTCAGCTTGGACGAGTCTGGCCATTCTCCTCTGACCTCTGTCATCAACAAGTTTTTGATCACAGAACTGCCACTCGCTGGATGTTTTTTTCCCTGCACACTTCTCTTTACACTGTAGAGACTATTGCTCGTGAAAATCCCAGGAGATCAGCAGTTACAGAAATACTCAAACCAGCCCATCTGGCACCAACAGTCATGCCTCATTCAGATGGTTTACGTAAACATTAACTGAAGCTCTTAAAGATCCCGTCGATTAAATTAATTAATTTAGTGTGAATAATTATACAAAAAAATAACATGTTCAAAAAATTAAAGCAATTAATCATTCCCAATGACGTGTATGTAAATTCCTTTATAAAATAATGTATTGTCCAACCATACGAGCAATTTAAGCTTGAAGTGCATCTGTTTTTATGAGCTGCATCAATAGTTGGCAGTGTGCCTCAACAAACCTCACAAGCAGCGCAGAAACAGAATGAGAACCATTCACGGTGGAAGCACAACAAGTGGGCAAAACCCAACAGAATACAGGAATCTTGAGGCACGATTTTCAAAGTTTCCAATTCTTTTCACTTGACGAAGCATACTAAAAATGCAGCATTTATGATGCTGAATACCATTGAGAGTTACAAACATGTCTGTCTGAGGCACACACATATACATGGAGCAACGATTAAAAATAGTGCAGACGGAATGCAAGAACACATATTTTGAGAACTGGAACTCAATGCAAAACAGATTGCTGACAAATGTAGGCTTGTTCAATGACATGAGAATAAATCAAACAATTTACTGAGTTCTTAAGCCACTTTTTATATTGTCTAATCAATGCATTATTCATCTGCCACAACAATGCAGTTTATTTCAAACTGAATTTCAATCCATATTTTATATTTATTATATGTCCTACATATTATATTTATAAATATTAAAATTATTATGCATTATTTATATGAATTGTCTTTATATGAGTGCTTTCTTAGCAAATAATGATGTATGTGACTAAATGCAATTAACTCGATTAATTAATCAGCATGTCATATTTAATTAAATCCATTATTGATTGACAGAAATAATATATATATATATATAGTTAACAAAATCTTTAAAACAATGTATTTGTCCTTCATAGATTACCCAGTATAATGAGGAAATTAAGTAAGGGTGTGAACAATGTGAGAGTGCAGATTTGTAATCGGTCCTTTGGTAGAGAGCAGAAAACTTTTGGCCCTCATCAACTTCTAAGTTGCCCATCCCTGTCATAGCCATTAACCGGCATTTATTATGGCTGCATTACCTACAACGTTGTCTAAATACTTAGCTGGCTATACTGTGTATTAACATTAACCAATAGCCAGTGTGACCTTGGTGACGTCAGCCAAAAACAAAGTTATTTCTGAGGTGGCACAAGTTTCTTTGCAATAACATGCACTGATGAAATGTTCACAATAAGACCAAGAAATGTATTAAATTAAGTAAAAAGAGTCAATGTAGATTTCATGATGACTATAGCTGTGAGTACAGTATAAAAAGAATAACTAACTGCAGAAGGGCTTTGGTCTTGCGTGAAGGGTCGTCGGGGCGGTAGTGCCGGTATTCTTCCGCCTCTTTGTCCAGCGACAACAGCTGTGACTGCAGTTTACTGCGGAAGGCAGGGAGCGTATCCCGGATGTGGTTGGTCAGTTGCTATAGAAACACAAACACAGAGATATATAATACCATACAGTATATATAATATAATACCATACCAGAACTTAAAATAAACCTCAGCAGACACATTTTGTAAATGCTCGATAAAAGGTTTAGCATTTTTTTTTTATACAAAATGTTATAAATATCATAATAGTTTAAGATGTTATACTAAATTAATATACTAAACTAGTTAAACATTTAATTATTATAAAGAAATAAATCAAGTTACAAGTAATTTATCTGTCAATTTAGTTCAGTTTTGCACAGTCTAAATATCTCAGTGTCTAATATTACTATAATTGCTTATTGTAGTCTTACAATTCTCTGGAATATTTGACTGTGGTCAATGACAGCTACCCAGATCTCTGAGATGTCTGTTTTAGATCTTTTTATCTGAAAGCATCACAATCTAATTAACATCTGCTAAACATCTTAAAAAGATCAGATATACATACATTCTAAATCAAATGTCTCAAAGACATTTGCTGAATGTTTCATTAACATGCATCTTTTAGATGTATTTCAGATGAGCAAACACTGTTAAAAAGAAAAACATCTTCCAGATGTAAACACACACATCAAATAGATGTCTGGGTGAAGTATGTGTGCTATCAAGGTAAACTGTTTATTTGACCGTTATCGCAGGCAAACGATTTCCTACATAGCTGTGCTAGTTTCAAATCAAATCAATATATCCAAAAAATATAATTTATGACAGTCCAGTGTGAGATTAATAAAGTGCAGTGCTGATTTATTGATCGTGAGAGATCAAGGGTTCTAAAGTCTGATTGCTTGGGTGAACAAGATGTCATTAAGTTGGATGGTGTGGGTCCTGATGATGCAATATAGCCAGCCAGATGGTAGCAGTGAGAGGAGCCCATGACTCGGGTGGCTGGAGTCTCTGATGATCCTCCAAGCTTTTTTCACACACCACCTGGTAAATATGTCCTGGAGTGAGGGAAGCTCACCTCTGATGATGTGTCTGGCAGTTCGCACCACCCTTTGCAGGGCTTTGCGGTTGAGGTCAGTACTGTTGCCGTACCAGGCAGTGATGCAGCCAGTCAGGATGCTCTCTACAGTGCTGGTGTAGAACCGTGTGAGGATGTGGTGGTTCATTCCAAACGTCCTCATCCATCTCAGGAAGAAGAGGCGCTGGTGAGTCTTCTTCCCAACGGCCTCAGTGTGGCGGACCATGTGAGTTCCTTTGTGATGTCGACACCAAGGAACTTGAAGCTGCTGACTCTCTCCACTGGTGGGGCTGTGTTCTCTGTCTTTTCTCCTGAAGTCCACAACAAGCTCCTTTGTCTAACTGACATTGAGGGAGTGGTTGTGCTACCGACACCAGCGTGTCAGAGTGTGCACCTCCTCTCTGTAGGCTATTTCATCATTATCAGTGATTAGACCAACCACCATTGTATCATCAGCAAACTTAATGATGGCATTGGAGCTATGTGTTGCCACACAGTCATGTGTGTACAGGGAATACAGGAGTGGCAGCCCTGAGGGGATCAAGTTTTGAGGGTCAGTGATGAGGAGATGTTGCTGCCCATTCTAACCACCTGGCGTCTACTTGACAGGAAGTCCAGGATCCAGCTGCACAGCGAGCTGTTTAAACCCAGAGCCTGGAGTTTCACATCAAGCTTGGAGGGCACTATGGTGTTGAATGCTGAGCTGTAGTCTACAAACAGCATTCTCACATATGTGTACCTTTTTTCCAGGTGGGAGAGAACAGTGTGTATTGTAGATGCAATGGCATCATCAGTGGAGCGGTTGTTGCCGTAAGTAAACCGCAGTGAGTCCAGTGAGGCAGGCAGTACAGAGCAGATGTAATCTCTGATTAACCTCTCAAAGCATTTGCTGATGATGGGTATCAGAGCAACAGGATGCCAGTCATTTAAGTTAAGTGATTTAAACAAGTGATTGCTTTGGTACAGGCACAATGATGGATGTTTTAAAGCATATGGGGACAACAGACAAGGAGAGGGAAAGGTTGAAAATGTCAGTAAAAACACCAGCCAGTTGGTTAGGGCACGCTCAGATGACGTGGCCCGGAATGCCATCTGGACCTGCGGCTTTACAGATATTCACCCATTGGAAGGATCGGGTTACATCCGCTACAGAGAATGAGAATGAACTAACCTCTGTAGCTTTGGCCGCGAGAGCTCTCTCCATGAGGGTGGTGTAATTTCCCTCGAAACGATCATAAAAAGAATTAAGCTCATCCAGGAGAGGCAGCAGGGTTCACGGCAGAGTTTATATTCCTTGCCACATGCTTCTAGAGTCGGTGTTGAACTGTCCTTCAATCTTGTCCCTGTACTGGCATTTGGCTGCTCTGAGGGCATAACTGGCTTGCTTATGCTCCTCCGCGTTCCTGGAATTAAAAGTTCTGCGCATTAAGTGCCACATGAAAATCGCTATTAATCCATGGTTTTAGGTTCGGGTAGATCTGTATAGTTTTGGTCTGTACTACATCATCTATGCACTTCCTGATGAAACATGTTATGCTATCAGTGTAGACCTTGATGTCCTCATCAGAGGCAGACCGGAACATCTCACAGTCTACGTGATCAAAACAGTCTTGTAGCATAGAATCTGATTGGTCCAACCAGCACTGGATCGTTCTGAGGGTGGGTGCTTCCTGTTTCAGTTTCTGCCGGTAAGCAGGCAGAAGCAGAACAGAAGAGTGATCCTATTTGCCAAATGGTGGGCGGGGGAGGGATTTGTAACTATCCTGGAAGGGAGAGTAGCAATTGTCCAAAACCCAGTCCCCTTGTGAGTTGAAGCTTATCTGTTGTAGTATTTCGGTGCTATTGACTTGAGGTTGGCTTTGTTAAAGTCCCCGGTCACAATGAACAGGGTGCACAGTTTCCTGCTCACTTATACCATACTTGTGGGGGGATGTACACAGCTGTGATAATGACCACTGTTAATTCCCTCAGTGGCCAGAATGGTCGACACAGAAGCATGAGAAATTCCAGATCAGGAGAGCAGAAAGACTTGATAGAATGATCATAAAACATACACCACCACCTGAGAGGTCTTTTGCTCTGTCCGCTCAGTGCACGGAGAACCCCATGGGTTCGATGGCTGAGTCTGGAATCTCCACAGATACCAAAGTTTCTGTAAGGCAGATAATGCAGCAGTCCCTCGTCTCTTATTGGAAAGAGATCTGTGCTCTCAGCTCGAAGAGCTTGTTGTCCAGAGACAGAACATTTGTCAGTAGAATACTGGGTAGCGGGGGTCGATTTACTGCTTAGTCTGATGAGAACGCTGGCTCTCCTTCCCCTTTTTCGGCTGTGTTTCTGCAGCCAGGCTGCCCAGACAAAGGACTCTGCTGGCGTGTTTGAAAACAGTGAGGTAATTAAAGTCCGGTTTTCAGTGTGCTATTTCAGAACCAATGTCCAAATGTGTTTGTCTATCATATACAATAAGGACATAAGAATTGTAGACAAAACAAATTAAAACTGCAATATTGGGTTGGAGCTCGCAACGCAGCAGCCATACTCGGAGCCATCTTTAACTACTCATGCCTCTTATATCACTCCACACTCTCTTTCTTCTCACATAATAAAATTATTTCCACTCAAATCAATTGTTCATGTACATTCTATGTATTTGTACATTACTGTATTGTACATCATCTATAACAGGGGTCAGGAACCTTTTTTCACTAAGGAGCCAATTTTTTAATTTTTGGTTGATTTCTTTTTTCGAAAGAGATATATCACAAACGAATAATTTACTATTTTCAAAAACAACGTTTTTCAATAAAATAAAATAAAATATATTTTCAAATATGCAAATATTACAGGTCCGTAGCCAGCCTATTGAAAGGGGGGGGGTTCTTTTTTAAAAAAGTGGACCTTTTTGCAGTTTTTCTCCTCCTTTTGTATTTAATTATGAGGTTCAAATACTTCATTTTGGTGACCTTTCATGTAACACCTTTGTCAGTCCATACACAGTTCATAAATTTAAAGACCACACTAACAACAGAATAGATTTAATGAACTTTACTGAAATATTAATAATAATTCTTCTCATCATCATTTCTTGACTATCTGTCAATGCCTCTTTGCTTGTTGCTGTATTTGTGTATTTTTTTATGAAGTAATTTGTAACTGTAACGGAATACATTTTTAAAGTAACCCTCCCAAGCTTATGTATAACAACCTTACCCTGTTTGCCAGTTTTTTGAACATATGTTCAATATTCTGCGACAATGACGCTGCTGCCTGCTTTCTCTTCCATCTCTCCTGCCCTTTTCGCCCCATACTCACTATTTGGTTGTGACCTCATACATCCTCACACTATCAGTGAATCGGTGCAAAATAAACTCATAACAGTTAATAAATAAAGGATAACATGACACGCATAAAAAACACTCAGACTAACTCACATTAAGACATAACACTCTCACATACTAGGCATCGTAAATCAATTAAATCATTCCAGATAATTTACCTCAAGCGGTCTGCTTTGAAATTCTCAGAGGAATAAGATGCGCACCGAAGGAGAAGCATTTCCATTGGCTCCAGTCTGCCGGTATTGGCCAATCACAAAAGTCGATATTGCACAGCCAATTTCACTGAATATCCAACTATGTTTTATTATTAATTACGCTACGTTTATATGGCTATTATATTGAGTGTATAAAATATAGAAATATATTTTATTTCTATATTTATTTCATCATTCAGAGGCGATGCTTCTTCACCGTTGCTTTGAAAAGTGTATTGCGAGAACTCTCTCTGAACTGCACGCGCGACGCACACACACACATGTCCAGCTACAATATTAAATCATATTAATTTGAAACAGCAATCCAGAATATTTGTCGCAAGCATTGATTAAAAAAATGATGACAATAATCACATGAAAAACAAAAAAAAAACGACTTAAATTCTGGACCTTTGGCAGTGAGGGGGGGGGGGGTTCGTTCGAACCACCCGAACCCCCCCTGCCTACAGGCTTGTATTAATAGGTAACATTTTGCAATATGGAAGTGAGTACACACGTTTGTGCAGGTCTCCATAAAATTCTTAATTTTACTTCATGAAAAATGTAACTTCCCTTTTGTGCTTGATGATTTGTAAAAAACATTTGAATGATAATCGTATTTAAAATATCAATATTCGATTATATGATCAATCCCCAAGGTCTGTGAATATTCTTGCTTTATTGATTTTGCTTTAAAAAAATTATAAATTTATTGAAACACGAAAAACTTAAAAGACATTTAAAATATCTTTTGTATAATTTTTAAATAAATATACATTCAAATTGCACTTTATACAAAACGAAAAAGTAATATAAATAACGAAGTCAAAAAAAAAATCCTCTATTTAACCCCCTCCCCAAATCCAAACATTTACTGTCTCGGCTCCATTTGCCATCACGCAAGTATCAGTATGCAGCAACAGGTGCAAATTACTAGCATACAACTTAAGAACTAAAGACAATTATAAATGTAAAGATAATTATAATAATCATCATAATAAATAAAAAATGTGTGTTCTTATCGAATGTGTTTGTATTCCGGTTTGGTCATATTTATGCTGCCTAAAGAAGCAAAAAACAACTACATTTTAGGTTCAAGGTGATGGTGTCTTGCATTATTTTATGATTTAATCACTTTCGTCTTTGTTTATTTAATACAAAGATACCTGTATATATTACTGGACCTGCAGAGTTGCGTTCACAATGTGTAAGAGTGAACTGCTTCATCACAGTACCGCACAAGGTCATTTGCAGCATTCTCATAGATTACATTATTCTTGCAAAATGTTTTCAGTTGAACGAAACCGAGAAAAAGGAGTGATAACTCTTTACATGCGCTTGTTTCACGAGACAGGGTCCCGTTGCACCCCTTTGAACAGTGAATCAGACACGAGCATTGACGGCTATTGTCTGTTCTTAAAAATATAATAAAGTGTGTTTCTTCAAACACGTCAGCATTTCTTGTCATGTGTCACTCCGAGACACCTTTTGCAGGTAGATGAGCAAAATTATCGTGCATGAAAAAGAGGAGCTCGCGAACTGGATTGAGTCTCGTCGCATTTTGCGGGTGCTATATCACACCCTGGTTGCACATAAAAAATAACGAACGTGTCATTGACTTCAAGCTTTGCAATCGCACCCACACTTTCTGTTGGAAAAGTCTTTCTAGAAAGTTTTAAACGTTCATGTGTTGGTGAATGGTGAGCGACCCGGCGAGCCACCTGATTTTTAACAAAGAGCCACATGTGGCTCGCGAGCCATAGGTTCCCGACCCCTGATCTATAACATAACATATCAGATGAATTGAAGGCATTTATCTAAAGGTGTTTGTACCTGATTGAGGACTTTCTGCAGGTGAGGAGTGCCCATGTTGTCTCCAATGTGTCTGTATGCAGGATGAGAGAGAAAGAACTTCCTCTCTGCTGCCAGAGCAGCTTTAATGTCCTTCTTCCCATCAATGTCCTTCTGACTGCGGTTCACCACCCCAATATAACCTGAGAGAAAAAATCATGCATGGTGGAGGCAGGAGAAAGTTAATTTTTAATAACCATATAAAAAGATCCTAAGAAGTCTAATTTAGGCACTACATTTGATAAACCACATTTAACTAAAATGTTAAAACATGCTGTGAATGCACAACATTGTGGGTGTTCATAAAATAAATGGTACACAGAAATAGAAACAAGAAAGCAGTAAACACACCACTGTCAGGTGCCAGAATTCAAAATTGATCACAACTGCTATTTTGTTATTTGTACTTTGAAAATACATTTAGTATTATCTATATTTTAGTAATTTTTGTTTTGTACATAATTTTCCTTAGTGTTCGTATCTGTGAATTTTTTTACTTGTTTGTATGTCTTTCGTGTTGTGAAAAATCAATAGAAAACATGGCTTGTAATAAACTGTAGATATTTTATAATAAAGAAAACAACCGATAAATATTACAAAAAGAAGATGGCATCCTCCGTGACAGATGCTTTTGCTTGCCCCTCTCAGTTGAAAATAAAATGCTAAAATTGCAAAAACAGCATGATTTGTTCACCTCGGCGTAGTGGTAGGAGCTTGTTCTCCAAAACCTCTCTGGCATCTGTACCTTCATCCATCAGGTCAAGTTTAGTGATCACACCAATCGTCCTCTGGCCTGTGAGATGTACATAATGAGATCAATTTAAAGATGCCTTTAAAGCAGTGATTCCAGGAAGTATTTATTGCAGCAAACCACATTATAAAGTCAAAAAGAAAAACATACATATTTAATACTATGCATTTATGGCTCCTTTTGAAGGGTGAGGGTCGAAATCCCTTGTCTCTTCAGATATATCAATACATATATATATCCTTTTATATCAATATCTATAGATATTCTGTTGCTTAACTTCTTTAATAAAATGATGAATTAACTATATGCATGATCACATAATCAATTTTATTTTTCTTATGCATAACTGAAATATACGCTGAATCATATGTGTGTTAAGAGTTAATTTTTGATCTCATGCACTTCCTTGAAGCCTCTCTTTCTGTTCTGCACGGAGGCTGACTTGAAGGTCATCTTGGGAATAAGCTTGAGATGGGGGAATGTTAAACATATGTTCCAGATGTATTCTGTGGTTGATTTTTACCTGTCCATGACTAATTATATGATTTAAAATCCTATGTGATACCACTTGAATAAGTAGAAGTGTAAATTTTCTCTTATTATTTCTTTCCTCTCCTTTGTCTAAGGGGTGAATATTTCTTATCTCACTGTTTTGGTTAAAATGACCTGATAAATGTGTGCTCTGGTTCCCTTAGTCGCAGAGAAACACTGTCGTTCGTCAGTGTTTCGTGTGTGCGTATTGACCTTCTACCCAGGTTTTGAACCCAGGGAGACACAGCAGGCAGACTCGAAGACGCCGAGACCATCTGCGAGGTCACTTCAGATGTAAATCTCGGGCCAGGACGACAATTGCGCTGATTAATGTTGATGTGCTATAGCTATCTATATGTTGTGACTTTATGCTCTGTTAGCCAATCAGGAGTTAAATAATAGAATATACGTCCTTGCAAATGGTATAATTGATGTAAAATTTTGTGTAAGGTATGAGTTAGCTTTCGATCTCCTCGTGAGACTTTGCCGCTGGCTGTACCAATTTCACTGCAAACTATTCTTCAGTAAATTTTGGATTCTTTGATTGAACTTCTGACTCCTGGTGGTTTTCTTTCTCCATATCTGATCGGGTCATAACTGTTATACCCCTAACAGTTTGGTGGAGGATTTAGCGGGCAATCACTCCGTGGTGGCATCTCTGGCAAATCAGCAAACAAGGTAGGAAGTTTTTTTTTAATTGTTAGGGCTGTCTGACTGGAAGAGATTTTGAAGGGGAGCGGGAGAGCTTCACTCCGACGAGGCGTGTGAAGAGTAATTAATTATACTATTGAGAGTATAAGAAGTCGCTGAGAGTGCTGTTTAAGTGGCAACAGCAAACAGCGCAAGTGAAGTCGCTGAGAGTGCTGTTTAAGTGGCAACAGCAAACAGCGCAAGTGAAACGTGCTCTGTGAGGGGGCCCAGGTGGGCATGGGTGAAGCACCACCCCGGCAGAGTGCGTCCCTGGACGAGAGGTCCAGTGGCACCGTAAACCTGCTCAGTCTCTTCCAACTCAGATAGGGGTACCCCGAGCTTAGTGAATCAGGCAGTTAGGGATTCAGATATTAGTTATAAAATAAAATAAAATACAATAGGGATTGTTTTGCCAGGGATGCATCAGGAGCGGTCCCAAGTAAGTAAATAAATGGTGACCCTAATTGGTATGGATCAGTATATGTGACCAGGATGTTTGTGAAGAATACTTTGTGGTGAAATTGGTAGAAATCCAGTATTGTTGCTGCTATAGTTAATTTATCCACGTAAAATATTTGCTGCTAAAATCTTTTCGGTAGTGATTTTCAACTGTGACCAAGAAAAATGTCTGATAAAGGGAATTTTATGAGTAGTTCTGACCAAAACGAGCAGGGCACACGCTGTAAACAGCTCTGCTCTGACGAGCTCAAATCAAAGAAATGTGCACAACTCATTAAGAAAATGGTCAGTCAGGGGTTTGATTCTGATTGGAACGTCATGCAGCAGATTGACTGGCTGCAGAACGAAAAAGACGCTGATAGGGCCAAATATCTATCCGTGTTTGCCTATTCATGGATTTGTAAACTGGGTGGTATACCCTTAAACCATGAAAAGGCAATTCCAAATATGATGGACGGATGGTCTAGGTTGATTGCCCAGCGTGATAGAGTGGCAAAAATTATTGGGCAGGAAGTCGGCTGTGATTTGTGTAGTTTGAGTAAGGGTTTTGAGGCTGTTTGTGAAAAAGCAGAAAGTGCTGTGAAAGATGAGACAGTTCTCCGTCCTCCCTTGGCCCTCACCTTCCCTTCTCAGACTGCTCAGGCAGCGGCTGCTTTCAGCGCTGTTGATCATACTGATAATCAGAATGATGGGCCATATGCTGCAGATTGTTGAATGTGGCTGTTTCGCGCCCCCCACCTTATAACATTTCAGAGATTTCTGCCGTGCAAGCAAAGCAGATTAAGCAAAAACCGGGGGCCAGAAATCTTAACTTGTCCCCCAGAGAAATGTCTAAACCCATTGAGACGGCATTCGCCGCCCCAATCCGACATCAGGATAGGGGAGGATTGAATGCTGAAATGGGTGCTGGCTGTGAGGATGGTCAATGGGTCAGACTCACAGCTGCTGAAAAAAACAGTTTGCTTGCAGGGTTGGAACCGTTTAAGTTGTATAACCCAAACAAAATTCTATGGGACCGGCTAGAGGCCGTTGCTAGGCAACAGAATCTGGGGATGGCAGATATACAGGCTTTGGTTGAAGGTTTGGTCCCCCCCAGCAAATTAAGGGCGGTTCAGATGGCTCCTTTCCACCCCAGAGTCCCCACAGATTGGCCTGAGTTTTGTGAAGCTTACTCAGATTACAAGATACGCGTGAAAGATATTTTGGGTCGGGGGTCTTTTCCCTGGACCAGTGTAACACAGATTAAACAGAGGGCTGGCGAAAACCCCTTAGACTACATTGAGCGCTTTCGCATAGCCTATGAAACGTACTGTGCTGCAAACAACAACATAGAAGATCTTGATTCTGCCATAGTGATAGAATCCGCTACAGGCGGATTGAATAAACAATACCGAGACATGTTGTTGAATAGTGCCATTGACATTAGATATTGGGAGGATTTGCTTCGTTGGTGCTCTGTAAGCTGGAGCCGCTTGCAAACACGTGAGGATGATGTTAATGTGGGTAAAGTATCTGCTGTGTCAGTTGAAGTGGAAATGAGTCCCCGCCATAACATAACCTGCTATAATTGTGACGAAAGAGGTCATACCTCTAGGGATTGTACCAAGCCTGTTGACAGATGCAGGAATTGTAACAGAAAGGGCCACATTGCTAGACATTGTCGAAGTGGTAAACAAAACAATCACAGAAATGAGAAGGAAGGTCTTAAAAATTATGTTTTTGTCAACAGTGATGCTCCGAAGTTTAACTCTCTGACTACAGCTGAACTCAAAAAGCTGAGACAGCTAATAGGTGACGAATAGGGGTCAGCGGCCTCCGGTTCATGTAATTATGCAGACACCCGCCCATTCATACATGCGTTGTTAGGAGGCCGGCAATGCCATATTTTGATTGACACGTGCGCGACTGTATCAATTACAGATCTCGATCTTGAGATCACTTCTGAAACTTTGTATATAGAAGGTTTAAATGGCACAAATGTATTTCATAAATCTGTTCCTGTCCCTCTAACCCTTTCTAACTCTGAAACTGTATATTGGACTGAATTTTGGGTGGGAGAAAATACCGTGGGTACTTTAATCAGTGTTGACATTCTGAAAGAACTCGAGGCTGATGTTTTGCTTTCTCAAGATAAGCTAGTGCTTGGCTGCAATGAAACAATTCTCTTATCTCAGAGTAGCCCCCACCATGAGCAGAAATGTGCAGTGGCAGAATCTGTTAGTCTAGCTGAGACGCGCTCTGAGTGGAAGTTTATAATTTCCAAATTTCCTGATGTATGGGCCAAAGATAAATATGATTGTGGTTTAGCACAGATTCAGCCACTGAGCATCCCGGGCCCTTTGCATGAGGCTAAAAGACAATATCCTTTGAAAAATGAGGCTCGGGAGGGTGCTGAAACTGTTGTTGATGAATTATGCAAACGGGGAATTGTGATCCCCTGTGCTTCCCCCACTAACTCTCCTATGTGGCCTGTCAAAAAGCCAGATGGGAGCTGGCGTTTGACCATTGATTACACTTCTCTGAATGCAGTGTCTGAGAAAATGCACTCTCTGGTGGCCAACCCCGCAACTATCCTACATGAGATAGGATCTGAACATTGTCTTTTTACTGCTTTAGACATTTCTAATGGTTTTTGGACTTGTCCCCTAGCCAAGGAGGATCAAGGCAGATTTTCTTTCACCAGCAGGGGTCGCCAATGGACATGGAGTCATTTGCCACAAGGTTTCTGCAACTCACCCACACTGTTTCACCAGGTACTAGCATCCTTCATCGATCCGGTAAGAAAACAAATTGAGTGTGACGGATCTGTTGTCCTACAATATGTGGATGACATTTTAATTGCTAGTCCAACCAAGTTCAAACATTTGACTGCTGTACAGACTGTTTTGAATGCCCTCCAAAACGGGGGATTCAAAGTTAACTTGAAGAAGGCACAGCTAGCACTGCCTGAAGTGACTTATTTGGGGCAAATTGTGGGTGTGCACGGCAGACGCATCACTCCTGAACGAGTTAAAGCTATCATTGAACTTCCAAAACCAAACACGGTTACTGGTCTAAGGCAAGTAATGGGTCTTTTGAATTACTGTCACCAGTATGTTTCTGAATACACTGAACTTTCTAAACCACTCACAGAGGCGCTGAAAGGAGGAAAACCTGGATCGGAGCTGATCGACTGGACTGAGGAGATGGAGGAGGCGTTTGTGAGTATCAAAGAAACTCTTGCTTCCTCCCCAGCATTACGTCATGCCGATGCCAGCAGGCCGTTCCATCTATGGACATGGGTGGGAACTCGATCCTATTCAGCAGCCCTGGGTCAAAGGGTTCCAGGAAGAAACTCCTATGGGATGGTAGGATATTATTCGGCTCCTATTCCTGTTTCAATGGCAGGACAGCATCTGTGCCTGTTGATATGCGACTGTGCAGAATGGGCCGTAAAGATTACAGAGGACATTGTGACTCATCAGAAGGTGATACTGCACACTAGACACCAGATTCTGAAACTGTTAACAAACACTCGTTTAGGCTGTATCTCTAATCAAAGACGAGCTAAATGGGAGGCCACTCTCTTGAGTAAAAATGTGGATATAAATATTGACATTGAAACTGCTATCAACCCTGCCTCCTTACTTCCAGAAGAAGGAACTGCACACAACTGTGCCCGACTGATCGAGACGGACAGTCAGAGCCCTCTTCAATCTGAACCACTTTCCGATGCCATGAAGCTGTTCGTGGATGGTTCCAGCTTTCATGAACAGGGAAAACGCTTCACTGGCTGGGCTGTTGTAAATGAACATGGTGAAACTGTTGAATGTGGTTCTCTTTCAGGAGGAGGGGCTCAAGTGGCCGAGCTGGTCGCATTAACACGAGCATTGCAGTATGGCCAGGGGAAACGAGTCAATGTTTACACTGACAGCCGTTATGCATATGGTGCTGTTCATGACTTCGGCCCTGTGTGGAGATGCAGAGGATTTCTAACCACTGCCGGTCTGCCGATCTCTCATCAACAGCAGGTAAAAGAACTTATGAATGCCTGTGATCTTCCTGCAACAGGAGCAGTTATCAAAGTCACTGGACATGCAACGGACAATTCTCCTGAGGCCACAGGAAACCGAGCTGCTGACACAGCTGCCAGAGAGGCTGCAACACGGACTGAGACTTGCGTGAGTGTTATGGCTCTTGCTCCTCAGGAGAGTGAGACCCCCAGAGACATTTTTAAACTCTATGATGAGGATGACCCTGAAGAGATAGAACAATGGACAAAATTAGAAGCTCAGAAGAATGCAGAAGGACTGTGGAAATTTAATAAGCGTTTTGTTTGTCCTGTTTCTGCTAGAACTGAACTAATATCTTTGTATCATGGTTTGGCACATGCAGGTCCTGAAAAACTACATGCAATGATTTCCAAAACCTGGTGGTGGCCACGACTGAGGGCTTCTTGCAATGATTTTTGTAAGAGATGTCTAGTATGCCTTAAGGTTAATTCTTCTTCTAAGCTGAAAATTCCCTTAGGACATGCCCCTCGACCTCAAGGGCCGTGGACACACCTCCAAATTGATTTCATAGATCCACTGCCCCTAGTGGAGGTTTTACATACATTCTAATGATTGTTGATCTGTTTTCCAGATGGGTTGAGGCATTTCCACTGAGAAACTGCACCGCAGATGCAACCGCCAAGATTATGTTGAATGAAGTTTTCCCAAGATGGGGTTTGCCCTTACAAATTGATTCAGATCAGGGTACACATTTTACTGGTAAGGTGATGAAAAATGTCATGAAGTTGATGGGGGTGAGGCAACACTTTCACATTCCATTTAGGCCCCAATCTAGCGGATCTATTGAACGCACTAATCGTACGCTTAAAACTTCATTGAGAAAGAGATTGTTGGAGTGGGGGAAAGGGTGGCATGCGGCTGTCCCAGCGATTTTGTTAAGCATGAGAGCCAGCTCTAACAAGACTACACAGCTCAGCCCTTTTGAGGTAATGACAGGTCGCTACATGCGGCTGCCCTGGGATGACCCCTTGCAACATGAGGGACCATCCGGGCCTTTGAAAGACGCTTTACAAAATTATCTGAAAGCTTTGGATGACAGTCTGCGAGACACACGGGTTAGTGTTAGCACACGACAAGCAGATCGAGATAATTTTGAGCAAAAAGACATGCCTGCTTTGCCTGAAATAGGTGACAATGTAATGCTACGGCGGGAGATAGTTTCCCTTAGGTCCGAAATTTGATGGGCCTTATCAGGTGGTATTGACCACTAACACCTCTGTTCTACTGGACAGGGGTGTTTTGGGTACAGTATGGAGACATTGGTCACAGGTGAAACCACTTGAAAAGTGTAACAACTTACTACCACGGGATCATTAAATGTCTGTCGTGTATGTTAAAATTCTAGAATTCTAGAACAAATGTTTTATCATTACAGATGGCTGAATCCGACGACATACTGAAGCTGCTAATTCTTCAAGAAGAAGTGCGTAGTGAGAGACGACTGAAAGTGAAACGAGCTTTCATCCGATTGGTACTTCCGCTCTCGTTGGTATTTTTAATTCTGATCGCTTTATCATTTTTGATGTGGATTCAAATTTCAATTTGGACAGGGAGATTCCATGCGTTTTCAACTCATTGGGATTGCGAGGAGATCGATAACCGTCCATCATGGGTACAATACCCATGTCTAAATTCAACTGAGGGTCTAAATTTAATTCCGACTATGTACCAAAAGGTAAATGATCGTTGTTATCGTTTGGACGGAAATGAGACAGTGACCTATTGGCTTGGTCACTCCCCAAATTATCCCGATACTACCCTCATTATGCAGAAAGGTCGGTGGATGAGGAGTGGAGGCGTTGACCTGTTTGAAGGAGATTTCAGTTCAATGAGCTGGATCCCTGATCACATAGCTCGTGAAAACATGAGTGCATGCTCTATATGAATGGATATGGTTAATCGATATTTGTTAAAGTCTAGAAAAGGTGAGAGTAGAGCAGAACGAAGGAGGCGTCAGGTAGCAGATGTGAATGACTCCCACATGATTTTAGGTGGAAAAGCAGTGAAACTTCCGTTCTACCCAAGTGCTCCTGATCCTCGCCACATCATGTCATACTATCTTCCCAAAGCTAAGAATGAACTTGGTTACAACAAAGTAGTTAAAGATGTAGCCCTAAGCTATATATATAGCAATATTGTGATTAGAGAAGAACCTGGGTCTGATGAGTATCAAACCGCAATAAATGATAAGGATTTGATGAGATGGGGAGTGTTAGTCCCAACTACATGCCACATGATCCGATGGGACACTAATAGGGCTTACGGTGCAGTCTGTGATAGGTTAGGACGGATAGATAAAACTGACAAGGACAAGTTCGATCTGAATGGCAGTAAAAATGGTTTGCCTGCTATTAATGCTTTGTCCCTCTCTTGGCCCAGGTACACTAGATTCGATGACCCTTGGAAGGAGACTGCACATGTTGAGCGTTGTTTAGGTAAAGAAATTCAAATGTGGTTTGTTAAGATGTTTCCTCCTGGAGATGTTGATAAATGTAGAGAAATGTCTGAGAAGCTCACCGGTGTGAAGATGATTGAGATAACCTGGGAGGTGTGTAATGCTTCTTTTGTTAAGTCAGGTTACACTTGGGCTAGTTTTTCTGATGTGTTACACCAGTATGAGTGTGCTAGGAACCTTGCTAACAAAACTGTTTTCAACATGGATCACTTGCATGATTACCTTGAAGATAAATGTTATAGTCCTACATCGATGGCTTATAATGTGACAGCCTGGATGCATTTGCAAATGTTTAAACTGAATATTGAAACGATGTACACTCGAGCAAAGACTAGTCTGGTACCTTTAAAGTATGAGGAGCTGTTGTGGGACAATTATAAATCATTTCAGGTGAGGATGTGGCCTCAGTTGTCCGATGTAGCTATTGGAGATGAGTGGTTTGACAGGGCAAAACAATTTAGACAATTTCTGAGTCCAATTCCTTCAGTACAGGAAATCAGAGATCTAGAGTCTAAGACTCCATCAAAGGACTATGCTAAACACAGGTTGACACACCCCATGGGTCCTGCATGGCGTCCAGTTGATAAGAGTAAGAAAGCTAACGAAGCAGAGCTGTCTCTTTGTGTTGCAGAGTTGAAGCAGAAGACTGAATATTTTCCTCGGTTGAAGGCGCAAACAGCTCGGCAGAAATTTATCACTGCATTTCTGGAACAGATAAAAACTAATGATCCATTTGCAGGTTATGAGTATTTGAATTCTGTATGGCTTAAATCTAAGGGCACTCCATGGTATACTGATTCGGAACCTCCGTCTGCTATAGCAGCAGCTTTGGTGTTGGCTTTTTCGGTAGGAGTAATATTTACTGACATGACGGAAACAGTGGAGGAATATGTGGAGGAAGCCTGGGAGGATTTTGTGGCTGCGTCAGAGGATCTGGTCATGGGAGCTGTTAAATATGTGTTATATGCTTTCGGAGCTCTTTTGGGAGTGGGTGTCCTCTGTCTGTGTGTGTGGATGTGTGTTCGTTTCTTTTTTTCTTATGTATGCAGGTCTGCTTGCAGTAACTTGAACCCTTACGAGGAGGAAAACCGACTAAGAAAACTGACGACACGCTTGGAAGAGAAACTTAAGAAGGATAACATCAATGCCCTGTTGTGAGTGGAAGGGGGGAGAGCCTTTGCGTGGGGACTGGGAATTTTTAGTATCCAGCATGTCCGCAATGAGGCGAAGAGACAAGTGTGACCCGTCAGGGAAGCATGCGTTACCACTCCACCTTCCGTAGTGACCTCACTTGGTAGACCAGACGTGGCGGTATTGGACCCCACATTGGTCTAAAACGGGGGACTGAAGGGTGAGGGTCGAAATCCCTTGTCTCTTCAGATATATCAATACATATATATATCCTTTTATATCAATATCTATCTATATTCTGTTGCTTAACTTCTTTAATAAAATGATAAATTAACTATATGCATGATCACATAATCAATTTTATTTTTCTTATGCATAACTGAAATATACGCTGAATCATATGTGTGTTAAGAGTTAATTTTTGATCTCATGCACTTCCTTGAAGCCTCTCTCTCTGTTCTGCACGGAGGCTGACTTGAAGGTCATCTTGGGAATAAGCTTGAGATGAGAGGGGGGGGGGGGATGTTAAACATATGTTCCAGATGTATTCTGTGGTTGATTTTTACCTGTCCATGACTAATTATATGATTTAAAATCCTATGTGATACCACTTGAATAAGCAGAAGTGTAAATTTTCTCTTATTATTTCTTTCCTCTCCTTTGTCTGAGGGGTGAATATTTCTTATCTCACTGTTTTGGTTAAAATGACCTGATAAATGTGTGCTCTGGTTCCCTTGTGCGCAGAGAAACACTGTCGTTCGTCAGTGTTTCGTGTGTGCGTATTGACCTTCTACCCAGGTTTTGAACCCAGGGAGACACAGCAGGCAGACTCGAAGACGCCCGAGACCATCTGCGAGGTCACTTCAGATGTAAATCTCGGGCCAGGACGACAATTGCGCTGATTAATGTTGATGTGCTATAGCTATCTATATGTTGTGACTTTATGCTCTGTTAGCCAATCAGGAGTTAAATAATAGAATATACGTCCTTGCAAATGGTATAATTGATGTAAAATTTTGTGTAAGGTATGAGTTAGCTTTCGATCTCCTCGTGAGACTTTGCCGCTGGCTGTACCAATTTCACTGCAAACTATTCTTCAGTAAATTTTGGATTCTTTGATTGAACTTCTGACTCCTGGTGGTTTTCTTTCTCCATATCTGATCGGGTCATAACTGTTATACCCCTAACACTTTTTACTGGACAGAGGGAGAGAGGAATGGATTGGCACATGACAGGCTGTAATCGAACCTTCAACCCCCATGATGCTATAATCTTGTACAATATCCACTCTGCAGGTGGTGCCAAAAGTCAGTTCTCAGATCATCTGTTTAATGTCAATGTCATGTAATGGTCGAAAAGATGACATTTGCATCGAAGATTCTAAATGCTTAATCGCTGCTCAACAGTTCGCATACAATGTGTATATTACAAATATGTTTAGATTTTAAATACTTTTTAAAAAATTTAAAAAGTGCTTTAGGCATACAGAAAAAAGAAAAGAAAGAAAACCACCAAAAACAAATTGTAATGTCTGAAGAAAGAAATTAAAGGGGGGGTACACACCAAGCCTTGGTGGATTCAGGTTGTAACCAGACATCCATTCACAAAGGTTTGGTTCAATTAAAGGCTTTAGGTGGCAGGTCAATGTTCAAATTTACCCTTTAGTGACCATTCAATTTCGGGGACAAAAACATAGTGTCAAGGCTGCGGTTAGTGAGGGGTATATGTGTGAATGGGTCCTGCAACAAACTGTCTTGTGTGTGGTTTGCGGTTCGCTGGCTGGGGATGCGATGCCAGATCTGTCTACGTCAGCACCACGTCAGGAGGGGGAAGTCTCAGATTCCCCAGCCCTTAGAGGATTCCCTGTAGGGGATTTCCCTCTGGAGCAGATGCCAGACAAAACCTTTAGGCACGCCTTCGACCAAGTGAAGGTGATTGATGGTCAACCCCTCCAGCTGGACAATGCACTCTCATACCCATATGTTTTTATTATTAAGGATCGGTTGTGATACAGTACACTCAGACAAAGAAAGATACAACGCAACTGTTAGAACCAAAGAGCCATCGGGATATGCTTTTCCAGACGGCTCTGAACATACTGAACATACACTCGACTGTCCTAGGATGCTGGGTGCTTTTATCATTTCATTTTGTGCTGGTTCCACCAAGAAGGTGGCGTTTGTTTCGAGTAGAATAATTTTTCGGGACAGCTTGTGGATGAATCTGCTCATTTTGGGTGCTTCTGCCTCCTGTTGGCTGGAGTTGGTTTTGTGGAATATTTCTTGCAGGACATTGGAGTGAGTTGACTGCCCGAAGAACTGAACGGCCCAGGGTTTTCTTTTTTTGTGTGCTGTTCCACTAGTGGTGGAGCTTGTTTTGTGGAGGCACACACCTTCGAGAGAGTTAAGTGAATGAATCTACATGTTTTTTTTGTGTATGTTTATTTCGCTTATTGGCTGGAGTTTGTTTTATAGATTATATTCTGTTGTGTAATTCTGTTTTACATATTTTTGTATAGAAGCACCGGACTTGAGCAATCCGATGGCAAAGTTGTTGCTGTGAATCTCATAGGCATGCCAGGTCTGTTTGAGTTTAGAGGGATGGATTATTGGCGCTGTCATGCGCGGGGTTAATGCGCACGTTTTTCTTTTTTATGTTTTTTTTTCTGAGGAAAGTATGGGGGTTGATTGTTGCACCAATGTGGTGGAGTCAACAGTGTAGGAAGAGTCATTATTGTTTTAGCAGAAATTCATGGGGCAAATGTTGATTTTGGCTAATATTTACACACCTAATGCTGATGATCTGGGCTTTTTTATGGGTCTTGAAGGGATGTTGCAAGCCGCTGGCATCCCTCATGGCCTCAGCCATTGATATTAATAATGCTTTTAAAGAATCTAGATCTCTATAGTTTCACGCCTTCGTCTACATCCGTTGCTAAAGGTATTGGCAGTGACATCAATTTTGTGTTTTGCAAAGTTTTCTGCTTCAGTTGTTGTGGTGTTGATTCACATTGTTTCTAGATTATTGAAGAAGAAATGAACCTCATCACAAAACCCCATATTTCACTGTTTTTGGCCCTGGCACAAAATTACCTGCTAACCGTGCATTCAGACCAGAGGCGGCGAGTGTGTCAAAATTCGCTCTGGCTGCCCTGCCAACAACGCTATCGAAAATTCGTGGACGCTCTTACATATTTGAAATAGGCGGCAACGTTCATTGAGAATGCTTGGTTTTGTGAACTATATTTAAAGGGGCCAAAAAACATCCAGACATGTCGACCGGTATCTTTTTGACGACATATCACAAGTAGCGTATATCCTCGTTTAATATTTTAATATATTATTATATAATATTATATAAACCATAATATCCACATCATCAACTCACCTGGCACACCAACAATTTCAGACACCTTTGTCCAGGTGTTGTTTTTATTTTATATATATCCCTGTAAGCAAACAGGGACAGATCAAATATTACGGGAAAACCCGCCATGGCAATAATCAGTTTCTCTTCCATTTTGTCTTCGGAACTAATGTTTGGTGGGAACCAAAGTTTACACGGTTGTGTTCTCTAGACTTCGCTAGAGCGGAGCACTTCTATACTCCAATAGGTTGCCGCCGAACCGCGTCAAAGTTCATTACCATAATGTTGGCTGCACTTGAACTTTCCTCTGACGCCCACAGTGCCCAAGACTCGCCGCGCCGCTTCTCGCTGCCAAGAGACGCTGGCTGTCATAGAAAATGAATGACATCCGGTCGATTTGACACTCTCGCCGCCTCTGGTCTGAATGCACGGTAACATAATTTCACTAATCATATCAGCAGCAGTGAGCAGTGAGAGCTGGAGAGAGATATAAGTGCAGTACAGACTGCTGGAAGGGAGTGAGACCAACCTGAGTGTGTGTGTGTGTGTGTGTGCCCTGCTGAAAAGGAAACCGTGTGTTAACCAAAGTGAATAAAACCTTACGAGAATTGTTTATACTGCTCCCGTTTCCTCCTTCCTACCTGGACAAGTGACTTGTCACACTTACATTAATTTGTGTTAAAACTTGTATATTATTTGAGCTGTAAAGTTATTTAAAACATAATTTTACTATCATTTTAGGGTTTGTTGACATAACATCATCATGGCAACAAAGCTGTAAACTTGGCTAACTTTACACAGAAGAGGATTTTAAATTATTTTATTACACTAAAATCATGTTAACACACATATTGTTTACGTTTTGTGGCTATAATTTTGAAACAGTGGTATTTTAATATTTAGGGATTTTTCCCATTCACTTCCAGGTGCCACGTTGTACCCATATATTTGCTTTTTTTAAGAAAAGGAGGGGCAAGTCAAAATAAATGTTTGTGGTAATAAATATTATGCCACAAATGCTGTCAATTGAGCTTAACTTGTATTGAACCCGGAATATTCCTTTAAGAAAGTCTTGTATGATAAGGCTGCTTTCATATCACCTGAACCTGACAAGATGCGGTCATTAGGGACGTTTACATAAGAAGTATTGTTGAGTTCAAAAACAGTGAACAGTGTTGTAGAAATTTTGATACTCATTGTTCAGTGATAGTCATTGCAAGGGAATGCCCCTGTGTCTGAGGAATGCAGAGGGGGAGGATCTGCTTCTGTTAGAGACCTTGGATAAAAGAGGTATAAAATGCAAGTCAGCCCTCCCCTTCAGCGTCTCACTCATGGCAACACAAATATCTCTGGTAAGGGACGACTAAATTATTTTCTTTTGAGTGAGTGAACCACAGTGGCTGAAACTGTTTTCTGTGGTGCGAGTACAAGAGGTTCTCGAGCAGAAACTGAGACCTACGAACAGGTCAAGAGGTTTTCTAAACAGAGACTGAGTTCTCGCAAAAATTAATTAGGTCAGCTGAAATACTGAGCGCTGGAACGTACTCCAGAGAAAGATTTTGAGCAAACCGTAATTAACAAAGCACTAGGGAGTGCACCCTTAGCTGATCTTGGGTTAAGAAATCAGATCTGTTGGAGACGTCCGACAGATTATTAGAAGCGCATCGAATGGTAAATCCACAGAGAAACACAAACAGCCAGTATGGGGAAATCTCAAAGCAAGCTTGCCAAATTTGAAACACCGGTTTTCTGTCAAATGAGAAAAAACTATAGGAGAAAATGTATGCAGAACATAGAAAAACTGATCAAATACCATGATTTCCCCAGGGGAGGGAACACTGATCACGACTAGACTGAGAGTGGTGTGAGAATCAGTGGAACAGGGCAGCGGGGCGCAAAGAGGTTGTTGTGGCTGCGTTCAACATGTGTGTAAAGAATGTGAACAGACAGTGGGCTGTTGGCTTAAGGAAGCAGATAGAAGAGAACAAAAGCAAATGCAGAAAGAATTAGCATGTAGGATTGAAAAGTGTAGGGAAAAAACTAAAATAAAATGTGTGAAATATCTGTTTGTGTGTCAGCACCACCAGAACCGACTAATGAAAAGTATGTTTGTGTTTCCCCACATGCAACGGCAATTGTGCCGGCGCCACCGGCATATAATCATCACTATCTCGTGGCGGAGCTGAAAGCCCTGAAACTGAACGCCGACCTCGACTGCTCTCCGCCCACAAGCGCCCGACTCGGGCAGTGAAGGAGACCTGAATGAACTTTTTTCTGAAATCGCACAAGCAGTAAAAGCAAGTTACATTGAATGGAAGAGCGGGCGATTGACCTCCACCCTAGCACAAGCTGTACACGCAGAGGAACAGCTGCTGACAAAGAAAGACAAAGTCAAGGCGAAGGGGGAGAAAGATCTTCAGCTGGCAGTTGTGCGACTACAGTCTAATGTCAGTACATTGAAACCACAGCAGAAGTGGGCCGACAAAAAGAAGAGAGGCTACAGAAACCAGCGGAAGTGGAATTGCGGCTTGTGTGAGACTGACGACCATGAGTTCAGAGAATGCACGAAATGCAAGCTGTGCAAACAAGAGGGACACTGGGCTACAGACTGTCCGGGGAAGAGAAAGGCAGACTGAAGCAGAGCATAGAGCAGAGGGGGGGTCAAACACAGGGTGATCAGCGAGAGGCTACAGAAAAGGGAAGTGAAAATCTTTTAACCACACACACATACAACACGCACCCATACACTGATTTACATACTGCAATGAAGACAATGCTTGCAAATCTGTGTGACTGATGAAGTTTTATGTGATAATGTTTCGGATGAATGTTTGAGAATGTACAAAAGTTCAGGGTTTTTACAAATGCAGAGATATCAAATGTTAGTTGAGGGGACATTAGTAAATTTTTCGGTAGATTCTGGGGCTGGCCATTCTACGATATGACCATGTGACTTGCCATGTGTCCCAAAATTGACAGGTTCAGTGCATAAAGAGCACTTTGGCCTAGGGCCATTTGGTTTCTGTAAAAATTCACAGTGCCCTTGGAGTGTGAGACGGAGAAGGGGAGAGCATTTAAACATGCGTTTTTGTGTTCACCAGCTTGTCCGGTACCTCTAATGGCCAGAGATTTAATGAGATTTGAGTTTGACCCTTACTTCCTTTGGAATTAGCATTGAGGAAGAACCACAAATATGTTGTTCTAAATTTGAACCGCAGTGGGCATATGAATAGCGTGTGAAAAATGATAATTGGGCAAAAATTATCTTGAAATTAGCAAAAGATCGAACAATGTCATTTAACACAGAAAATATGACGCCTGACCAATTGCATTGCACGTCACATGTCGTAATTGAATGGGAACCACAATATGAGGAGGGGTGGTTTAACGGGGCAGAAAATGAGACTGTGAAATTTGATACGATTTTCTGGACGGAAAATGTGTGTGCGCTCTCAGCTTGCCTGACAGAAAAAACAAATGCAGTTCTATTTGATAGCAGGAGAAGCTGTGCCACACTTATCTTTGGCCAAGGCCAAAGAGCAGCTGTGGGCAGATTTGGGCCCCTTTGTGAGAGAATGCATGAAAGCAACAAATTGGGCTTAAATAAGTGCAGAAGTGAAACACAGGATAAGTGTAGGAGCATTTAGGTCAAAATGTGATTTTGAGATTGAAGTGCAGTATGTGTGTGGCTGACTCTGTGTCCCTTTTGAAGCACCTAGAGGGGGAGGGACACAAAGTCAGTCTTTCAAAATTGCAGTTTGTGAAACAGGAAATAACGTTTTTGGGACTTGTCATCAGACCAAACAGTAAATCCATCTGTGACAAACGTGTACAGGCCATAAAAGATGTGCCAAAACCAATTACGAAAAAACAATTATTGTTTTTTTTAGGAATGTGTGCTTATTGTCGTACATTTATTCCTAATTATGCCATTTTTTTAACAGCCTTTGCGAGCCCTGATGACAGGGAAAGGGCTGAGGTCATGTGACAAGCTTGTTTGGAAAAGCGAAGCCAAAGAGGCATTTGCTAACATGAAAGTGCCAATGGCTCTGGCTCCCACTTTGGGTCTGCCAGATGTAAACAAACCGTTTGTTCAGATGGTTGATGAGAAAAATGGGTTTATGACTTCTGTTCTTTTGCAGACTCATGGAGACAGACTGCGACCTGTGGCATATTTTTCAACCAAACTTGATGCAGTAGCAGCAGGTCTACCACACTGTTTGAGGGCTGTGGTGGCTGCTGAACTGGCAGTACTGGCATCCAGGGAATTTGTGGGGTATTCTGATTTAACTTTGATGGTTCCACACGCAGTCTCCATGATTTTGCAAGAACAGAGAACATCACATTTATCTACAGCCCGATGGCTGAGGTACCACACAATTTTATTGGACATGCCAAACATAACTGTTAAAAGATGCACAACTTTGAATCCTGCCACACTCCTCCCCACAGAGGAGGATGGCGAGGGACATCATTGTTGTCTGTCAGCGCTTGAACAGGTGTGCACACCGCATCCAGGATTGGTCGGCTTCCAAAGATCCACAAACAGGAAAGAATAAGGTTGGTTACTCGATAACCACTGAATTTGAGGTCGTGACATCTGGCAACCTGCCATCAAATTATTCAGCTCAGGCAGCTGAACTGGTTGCTTTAACAGAAGCATGTAAACTTATGGCAGACAATTTACACAGATTAGCATTATGCCTTTGGGGTAACACATGATTTTGGTGCTTTATGGAAGCACAGAACATTTTTGAAGTCAGATGGTCGTCCTTTTGGAGGCCATTCTTTTACCAGACAAGGTCGCGATTTGCAAATGCGCAGCGCACACTAACAATAACAGTTCAGTCTCAACCGGACACGCACAAGCAGAAGCGGCAGCGAAGGCCGAGGCAGCGATGGAGACAAAAGAGACTACATGTGCTTTGATATCTGACAATAACCTCAAAATTTCTTCTTGTTTACAGAGCATGCAAACTTTTTCCACAGGCGAGGAGAAAAACCGGTGGAAGGCGGCTGGCTGTAGCTTTAAGGAGAATGTGTGGATGAGCTGTGATGGCAAGCCTTGTTTACCCAAACACTTTCCTCATTATAGAAAGTTGATACATGGGTTAGACCATGTATCAAAAGCGGGGATGGTTGCGCAATTGAAAGAATTGTGGTTTACAAAGGGTTTCACGATATTTGCTGAAAATATTTGCAAAAGATGTGTCATTTGTAACACACATAACGTGGCAAGAGGGATAATAACACCTATAGTATCTCAACCACCATCAGGGGGGCCTTTTGAGTATCTGATGATGGATTTCATCGAGTTAACCCCTTGTGGGAAACAGAAATACTGCCTGGTGATGGTTGACATGTGGTCCAAATGGGTTGAGGCCTTCCCAACCTCGAAACAAGACTCGGCAGCAGTAGCGAAAGATCTTTTAACCGAGATTGTTCCGAGATGGGGAATTCCAAGGAAAATCAGCTCGGACAATGGGACACACTTTGTCAATGAAGCAATAAAGCAGGTGGGTCAGTTTTTGGGAATTGACATGAGAACACAATGCAGTTACCACGCTGCCAGTGGAGGCGCTATTGAGAGGGAGAATCAAACGATCAAGAACAAATTGGCTAAGTGCTGTGAGGAAACTGGGCTCACATGGGTTAAAGCACTCCCAATTGTGTTGATGTACACCAGATTGAGAAAAAGAGTTTACAAATTTAAGTCCATTTGAAATACTCTTTGGTAGACCACCATTCATGGGAATAGAAAGGGGAAAAAAAGGCTGCCATCAACAGATCTGTGTGAGAATGGCATGCTGAATTATCGTAAAGAAATGTATTCTCTGTTGTCCAATGTTTGTGTTCAGGTGAAAGCTGCTCAGGGGAAGGTTGCTGAAACCTTCCTGCATAAGATCAGGCCTGGCGATTTCGTTGTGATTCGTGACCTGAGGAGAAAGAGCTGGAAGGAGAAAAGGTGGCTGGGACCATTCCAAGTGCTACTACCGACTCACACGGCAGTGAAGGTCGCAGAGAGAGCTACGTGGGTTCATGCCAACCATTGCCATAAAGTTCCGCCCACATCGCAGGAGAATCAGCAACAGGAAGAGATTGTTCCGAGTGAATGTCAATAAATGCCGAGGTCAAGTTTGAACACCAAGCACCACTATCAGTGGAAGAGCAAGGCCAACCACAGAGAATAACACGGCCTGTGTGCAGAGTGAATCCCATCGTGTGGTCACAAGCAGTAATCATCGTGAAAAGGTACGAACTGAAAAGAATTCAAGAACAATGCAAGGCGGTTTAAAGCAGGATGGTCTGACTGCAGGGTCAGAATCAACGTGAAGGACAGGACAGCGGACAACTGTACAGCCATCATCAATGACAAAGAAGTCAACTTCACATGCCCATTCAGCAAGCCACATGAAACTTCACCTGCAGCAGTGAGGGTGTGGCAACAGGCCATTTCATCGGATGCCAAAGAAATGGTCAGGGTGTTGTTATACAGCTTTGATGAATGTGGGTACATCTGTGTATTTGCCAAACAAGGCACCTGGGGTGGGTACAACGGTAACAATTAATAAGATAAATGGGTTAGCATGGACAGTATTAGCAATAGCTAATAGCACAGAAAATGCTTTGACAATGATAAATGATGAAATGAAACAGATAAGAGATGTGGTCATTCAAAACAGGTAGGTTCTTGATATGTTAACTGCAGAGAAAGGGGGAGTTTGCAAAATGTTGGGAATGTCTTGTTGTTTCAATATTCCAGATTACAGCGACAACATCACAAATGTAATTGAACACATGAGAAAAGCCGTACAGGAGCCAGAACATGTTGAGAGCAGAGGTTAAATTGGGCCAGAGCGCACCGGAGCGCAGCTCCGCCTCCTCGGGTCCACAACACACCCTGCCAGAGCTCAGCTCCGTCTCCTTCAGCACCAAATATTGTTATTCCACTTGAATTATTTTTAATCTCCTGACTCCTGACAAATACATGGCATATGAGACTGAATAATATACACAGAGACACCCAGGCTACATGGAATTATCAGACGTCATAAATGCATTAATCGCTGATTCAGCACCCCGCCCACAGCCATCAAGGGAAAACTGTCACAATTCTAAGCATAACAGCGACGTTACCATGGAAACCCGCTAACGGCTAGAGCGATCGAATATATCCTGCTCGACCTGCCATAGATTAAACATAACCTGTATTTAATGTGTCCTGAGTTGCATTTCCTTTTATGTTGCATAGTTTTGTTCATGGTTTTTCAGTACATGAACATGCATCAAGTGACATTATTTTTGTTGTTGATGTCAAAATCTACAGAAACTGTACTTATATGGGCCCATTATTATGACATTTGTTACCTAATATTACATTTTTATACACAGAAAGAAAGGCTCCTCATTACCATGGTTAGGTCAGTGTTAGTCTTAAATAATAGTAATAATAATAAATTAATGTATTTATGAAAAATACATACTAGCTTAAACCATGGGCGTGTCTAGGGGAGGCGGGGGGAGGCAGTGCCTCCCCTAGGATAAGCTCTGCCTCCCCTGAGAATTTGAGAGCTTCAGCCCTGAATGTTTTGAGTGTAGCCCCGAATGTATTTTGAACAGTTGACTGACAAATATGAAACCGGACAAAAGCCTATGTAAACCCCCGAAATCATAAGTTGCCTTAAGTGCTTTGGCTTTGCACATACTGCATACAGCCTGTAAAAATAGACATAGGCATAATCTAGCCTATAGAATAAGTTCCTTTGCTGTCGGTAGCCTATGGGCGACTCCGTTTCTTCCTCTCTGTTGAATATGCAGCAGGTAGAGGAGGAGCTTGCACCGTCTTTGACATCAACTAACGTTACTTAGTGGCGAGTTAACGGCAATTAGTAGGAAAGACAGCAAAAATTAAGCAAATGAGGCTTTGGGGTTTTTCCGAAAGAAGTCAGTGGGTAAGAATTCACATTTGTTTTTGTCCTTAAAGTCTTAAGATCATCATCATCTAGCTGGCTTTCACCCACAGTAAGCTAAACCTCAAGAGTTGTAGCCTCTAACCTCCTTGTTTAGATTGACACAGCTTAACGTAGTCGCCTCTCACGCGGTTCGAGTCCCGTTCGGAGCGTACTTTTCTTGTTTATCAGATGTTGTTTTCGCTAAGGATAACCAATAAGCATTAACATAAAATGTATGTGTGACTTGTTTTTTGATATTAGTTTGTAGGAAATATACACTTTGATTTGATTAAATGGTTTTGTAGAGTGTAGCAAAACAGACTGAGCAGCAGCAGCTGTGCCAGAATCAGGCATGGAAACTGGTAACAATTAATAAGTCACTTTACTTCAGAGAAAGTTAAAAGTGAAACATTGTTTATCTCAATGATCTGCTCTTCCCAATACATTTTCTTCAATGGTATTGGTCCACAATTTGACATATGTAGCACTTGATGAATTAGTTGTTTCAAGCTGATTTGCAATAAGTTATGTGCTGTATCTGTTCTTTTGCATCACAGATGATTCAGGGAGGAGAGAGGATGTTGAGGATAGTACTAGAGTGGAAGATTTAGGAACTGTAGAAACAGGCCCAGCCAGAGCAAAACTCAAAGAATACCCTCTCACCAGCTTTGGACTACAGGGAAGTGGTTGCTAGTGTGAAAATAAAATTGTCTGGGCTAAGCCCCAGATGTCCTTCAATGCTGGAAACGCCTCTGCATCTGATGATAAATTACAATTTAAAAGTGGATTGTTTTGTGCATATTTTTCCATCAGCTAGCAGATGAGTGAGGTCTGACACAACAAAAATCCAGTTTAAGCCCTATAGTCTAATAGGGGCCCTGTGCCTATCTCTGGGTTCCTGGCTTAGAAAAAGATATGCACTAAAACAGATTGTGTGTAGTATAGCTTAATTTTGCGTCGATTTTTTCAATTGTTTATGTTGCCCCCAAACAAGCCAAATGCCCCCCAAACATGATATCCTGGTAACCCCTCTGGCTTAAACACATCTTGAAATTTAAACTGCCACTGTTGATGTCTACATTCTATCTTTAGATTATTTCATATGAAACTGAAACATTTTGTCAAAATATAACAGTTACATTTACTCTTTTAAAATCCTGAAACAAATTTGTAAAGGTGATGGTGTGTAATATTTTAATATTGTGTAATAGTTCATATTTTTTACTATTTTGGTTAAGGGGCCACATCAGGTTTTAAGTAGTGCATGGGGTTCCACATTGTATTGCTTTTGAGATACAATGTTCTGGATTTATTTGGTTTTTGTAACTTTTAAGCCCAGAAATAGTTGTGTAGCTACTCAATTTTCTGAAGTGTATCTGTGACTAGTGAGACTATTCTGCAATTGCCTAAAGAATTGTATTGCTCTACAAAGATAGATACTTTTCTATCAGGCATTAAAAACTCAATAAAGGCAGAGATTATACATTTATTTTGCCAACTACTTCCCTGTTCATTTATTATTCAGTTTGAATAATAATAAAAAAAAAATGTATAGAACGACTAATGTTTGTCGCAAAGCGGACGAGTTTACTCTTTATTTTCTTTCTAAAACTTGTCATGATGCGTTTCTCCTCGATGGTTTTTCAACACTCAACAGAATAACACAGGCTGCATGAATATGATAAATAATTACTGCATGAGTTACATTAACATTCAGGTGCTGAAGGGACTTCAACGTTTCTAAATTGCACAAATAAAAAATACATTTACATATTCGTCTCTGGCTTGCAATATTTTCAAACATGTTCATTTCATACATTTTCCGAGGGTGAAATCCATTGCCTGCCTGTTAACATTCAAGATATAAAATAATAATAAAATAAGTGAATTGTAAAGTATTTGTCTTTGTTTGAATAACTACTCAACCCTAACTTACACATTAATACTGGAAAAAGAGCCCCTTTGGTGTAAAAACACATTAAGTCATTTTTCAGCGGGATTTAGAATGATGACCATTCACCGTAAATTAGGGCTCCCCCTCCCAACAGAAGCCAATTTAAACACTGGTTGAGAGTACATGGTTTACTTGGTTTATGAATCTCTGGGGAGGATGGGGGTATTGGCTGATTCAAACTGTGTTACCAATTGCGGTGATAGGACTGTTGATATTGTTGTTTACCATGCATCATAACGTGTGTTTCCAGCTCAGTACAGAGACTGCTTAAAGCAGGGATGTCTGTTCAATTGGTAAAAAAAATGACAGTCTAGCCAGAGGATGATGAACACAAATATGATGATAAAAGTAGTGAGAGCTACTGTGAAATGTGTTAAAATGAGGTATGTCTTTTCTTTCTGAGAATGTTTTGATATGTAAAGAGGGTTATAAGCAGCGGTCATCCATGTTACGAGATGACGTACAAGGAGAGGGTTTGAAATTAGGGATTTTATTCTACTTTTATTCTTTGTATTTTTATTGCCTGCTGACATAACCAAGAGATGTGACATAACCAAAATGTTAAATTGATGTGTTTTTCCTACTTAATCTGTACACTATTTCTTGTTTATACTGAGGTGACTGAGGGTCTGATTTCCATGTCAGAAGTGCAGTAACACTGTTTACTCATTTAGCCCGGCTTCAGATAAAGTCTTTACTTGCTTGCTAATACTTAAGGGACTATCCACACAAAACAAAAAAAAACAGCCTAAGCTTTTTTTACTTTTTCCAAATGTTATTTCACAAATGTTTAAGAGAGTGATCATTTATGCGAAAATCAGAGAAGAAGAGTGTAAGTGTGATGATATGACTTAAAATTTGTCTTATTGTTTATTATTGTGATTGAGTAATCTGAATGATAAAAAACGGGGAATTGTTGTAGAAATTTTGATACTCATTGATCAGTAATAGTCATTGCAAGGGAATGCCCCTGTGTCTGAGGAATGCAGAGGGGGAGGATCTGCTTCTGTTAGAGACCTTGGATAAAAGAGGTATAAAATACAAGTCAGCCCTCCCCTTCAGCGTCTCACTCATGGCACAGATTAACTCCTGTGTAATGACTGGGTCCTTCTTGCAAGAATAAATTATTTTAAAAGACTGTTTGATTCAGAGTGTCTCTTACGCAGTGATAATGGTTGGTTAATAATTTTTTTTCCACAACAATTTGGTGTCAGAATAGTGGGATTCCTTGGAAGTGCCTTCTGGACCTGAGTGCGGACGGTGTTTGGCCACCTGGACTGAGAAGTTCCAGCTCTACCTCGTAAGCTTAAGAGAGAGGGGCCGACAGCATCAGGGCCAGGAGAAACTCCACTGGAATCAAATGAAAACGAACCCGTGGCAACCCAAATATCTCTGGTAAGGGACGACTAAATTATTTTCTTTTGGTATAAGAGTGAGTGAGCCACAGTGGCTGAAACTGTTTTCTGTGGTGCGAGTACAAGAGGTTCTCGAGCAGAATCTGAGACCTACGAACAGGTCAAAAGGTTTTCTAAACAGAGACTGAGTTCTCGCAAAAATTGTTTAATTAGGTTAGCTGAAATGCTGAGCGCTGGAATGTACTCCAGAGAAAGATTTTGAGCAAACCGTAATTAACAAAGCACTAGGGAGTGCACCCTTAGCTGATCTTGGGTTAAGAAATCAGATCAACAGATTGCAGTGGTTTTACAGTGCAAACTGTCTAAAATCTAAAGCCCAGCACACTGTCAGCACACCGATGAAAGACTTTAAAACTAAAAATAAAGTACAACATCTAAATTAGACAAACTATAAATCTTAAGGTATACTTTAGTCTTTTTTCAGACAAACTATTTCTAAAATCTACAGTTGAAAAGAGCTGCCATTTTTTTCAATTCATTTAAAAAAAAGCATTTTGAATATGATGAATCCTCAGCTCCCGAGGTAATTTGGATAGTACAGTGTTCACTTCAGAATCTCGCCAGATGTAGTAGGTCACCTGGGTATTTCAGGCAACATGAGCCGACCCCATAGTCTGCTTTAGCCACACTGCTCGTTCTGTGCGTGATTTCCTGCAAGAAAGGAATGTCAGTGTTCTGTCATGGCCAGCAAAGAGCCCGGATCTCAATCCTATTGAGCACGTCTGGGACCTGTTGGATCAGAGGGTGAGGGCTGGGGCCATTCCCCCCAGAAATGTTCGGGAACTTTCAAGTGCCTTGGTGGAAGAGTGGGGTAACATCTCACAGCAAGAACTGGCTAATCTGGTGCAGTCCATGCAGAGGAGATGCACTATAGTACTTAATGCAGCTGGTGGCCAAACCAGATACTGACTGTTACTTTTGATTTTGACCCCCTTTGTTCAGGGACACATTATTCCATTTGTGTTAATCACATCTGTGAAACTTGTTCAGTTTATGTCTTAGTTGTTAAAACTTTTTATGTTCATACAAATACTTACACACGTTAAGTTTGCTGAAAATAAAAGCAGTTGAAAATGACAGGACATTTCTTTTTTGCTTAGTTTATATGGTATGTACGTATGCATATTCGGACACAGCATAAGTTTCACAATCATAATTACTACGTGAGGTTCATGTGTTATTTCCAAGTAGGAAACACATATTTATTATAATTTCTATTAAGGATGCACCGATCTGATACCTGAATCGGTATCGGCACTGATACTGAAGCTTTTAGACAGATCGCGTATCGGTCCGATACTGTGCGTTAGTCATGTTCGTTACTGTCAAGCTCAAAAACATAAAAGAACCATAAAAACACAATTAAAGTAGCTCATATGACTCGAGCATTTTAATCAAAGCCACTTGAAGACATGCAATAGCTCTGTGAATCACAAAAGGCTGTGTTTAATAAGAAAATATATAAAATGCATGTGCAGCTCCAGGGTGTTATTGAATGGCGCTGCTCTGTTGACATACACACATGGCTATTTTTATCCTTCACGCAGTGCGCAATATTTGAGCACTACTCGTGAACAACATCTCAGATGTACACTCTCAATAGTTCAGTTCAGTTGTAATATGCATTTAGAATGGTGCCGGAGGTGCATTTTACCAGAATTTGAATAAAACGTGAATTAAACTACTGTGAACTTGCCAACAAACAGACACATACAGGACTTCATGGAGAGTTCAGAATGTCAAAATAAAAGCGTGAGGGTTAAAAAGTTAAAGGTGCGCAATTTAGATATATTACTATTATAATATATTATTATTATTATTTATTTTGTTTTACAAATTATATTCATATTTAAGTTGAATGAGTTCCAAAAAATAACTGTGTGAAAGAAAAGTGAGCTGATGTCTTACAACTAAATTGAACAAATAGAGATCTGAATTCTTTAAAGTACAGATACAAGCTGAATTTGTTTTGCAAAAAACTAATTTACTGATGACTTATACTGGAATTACTGTTAATTTTGCTGCTACGTTTTCCAGTAATTAATAATAAAGTGTTTCTTATTAAGCTATACATTTATATTGAAATAATATGTAGTTAGAGTTCTTTACATATTAAAGAGCACACCCAATTAGTTCCACACAATAATGTAAAGATATTCTAGACTGATTATGCAAAAAACAACACTAGTATCGGATTGGGATCGGTATTGGCCGATACTGAGATTTCCGATATTGGAATCGGATCGGAAGAGTAAAAGTGGTATCGGTGCATCCCTAATTCCGATATCACAAAAAGGCAGCATAAGTAGGCCCAGATGGAACCTGTGGACTTTTTTAGCATTTTCTGCACAGATTTTGAGGGAAAATTTGCGGAATTCTGCTAATGAGTTTTTTTATTATTATTATTATTATTTAAACATAGTAAAATGTTTTACAGTAGCACCATCTTTGATTTTGGACTGTCTCTTCAATGACATGCATGTATAACGCTATCAAAAAACGCGATTATCACATCTAATTTTTGTTCATCGAGATTTTGTCCACTGAAATTTCAATGTTTCCTCAGCGGATCAATCCAAAACATTTTAAAGAACTGTGTGACCCATTGAAAGACTGTACGTCTATCCCTTACAGCCTTGTTGTCATTCTCATCAAAAATAAAAGATGGCACAGCTGTGAATTATGTAAATAACTAAATAGCATGTTGCAACTCAACAGAGTTTTCTGCAGAGTTCTGAATGCAGATTCCATCAGGGCCTGAGTATAAGATACAACAGCATGTGCAACACTAGCTCTCATGTGAAGTATAGTCACCCTGAGGGTCGACGTCTTTGGCCAGTTTCAGCGCATCAGAGTTGGCCAGGTCAGTATTAGCAGGTGTAACAGCCAGTATAAGGCAGCTCTCTCGACAGATGAACTGCATGATCATGTCTCGGATTTGTTGCTCGATGTCTACCGGCTGATCCCCCACTGGCACTTTAGTGATGCCAGGCAAGTCAATCAGAGTCAAATTCAGCACTGCACACAGTGAACAGGACAACAATTAAGACATTCATTAAGGCAAATACCAGGGAGTAAAGAAAATGAATAATGCTGGTAAGTTTAAAAACATGCCTGTGTTTGTACAGTTGTTTGTGCCAGAACCTTCAAATGTCTCGAAAAGTGAGAAACTGCACATAGTCCTTCTAGCTGTATGATTTCTTAATTTAGTTCATATGAAAGGTTAGACTGCCAATGATTTCAATGAGATGATAGGACCACTCAAACTAAGGTACATAAAATGGTATAGGGTTTTTTGCACTGCACTTAACCCAGAGCTAACGTCTGTTTTAACCCTGGGTTAGGGCCACTATTAACCATGGATAAATCAACAATTCACACTTATTTTGAAATAGGATAGCACCGCTTTCAAGCCTGGGTTATGAAATCCTACTCCGGATTAGGGTTAGCACTGCTTTTAACCCTGAATTGTGGTGCTAAGGGTATACCATGTGAAACAATGTGGTGGTAGACAACCAGTCATAAACTCCCTTAGTGCTTAACACACTAAATGTTCAAGAAACATGAAACAGTTATTTTCTTTTAATTTATGGAATGGCACACAGAAAATGTCTCTTTTCCCCTTCTGTCACTCACTCAACATTGTGTCGATGAAGTGACACTAGGGGTCGCTCCTGTGAGCCCCAGACATCTCTGATCTTTGAGAAAAGGCCAATGAAAATTGGCAAGTGGAATTGGCATGCCACTCCCCCAGAAATATGGGTATATAAGGAGCTGGAATGCAGCCACTCATTCAGACTTCTTCTTCAGAGCCGAGGGGTTGTATTCACTGAGCTGAATTACTCTGCCGAACCATTCATCTCTCAGTCCAGTGAAGCTGTTGGATTTATGGTGCATTACAGCTGCTTCTCCCCCTCTTGCACTAGTTGAGTGCAGAGAATGCCTACGGGTGCTTCAGCAGCCTAAAAGACTATATTCTTCCTCTAAAAGAGTATATTTCCCTTCTGAAAGAGTCTTTTTAAAGATGCCTTTTCCGTTTGTGTATATTTCCTGGTTGCGATCGTTACCTCTTCGCTTCCCATGGCCAGCATCCCCCTTCTTCCCGGAACAGCATGATGAGCTCATGCGATCGCGGCGGGCACATTTTCCAGCCGAACCCGTGCTCATCCGCTCTCACTGCCTTCGATGGTGGGGCTGCCAGGGGATGCTCGGCAACTCCCCAGGTGGGTAGCGTGTGCACCTGTGCCCGCAGGGCGCTGTCAACTGGCGGAGCTGTCCAAGAATCCCATCCAGGGCCTATAGGTTTACGTTGTCACTGACGACTACTGACGATTAGACTCAATGAGGATGCGCCTCACGAACGAGCGAGCGCAGTTGGTACTGAACAGCCTAATTACATTCAGGCAAAAGACGTGGGTCCCACTGAAATCCTTTCAGAGGCTCCTGGGGCATATTGCATCCACAGCGGCATTCACACAGCTCGGGGTGATGCATATCAGACCGCTTTAGCACTGGCTTCAGAGTCAAGTCACAAGATGGGCCACTGCGCACACCGCGTGCTCGTCACCCAGGTCTGTCGCCATCTGTTCAGCCCTTGGTCCGACCTAGCATTCCTACCGGCAGGAGTTCCCCTAGGTCAGGTCTCCAGAAACATCGTGGTTACGAAGGATGCATACAAGCGTGGCTGGGGCACCGTGTGCAACGGGCACGCAGCCGCTGGCCCTTGGACTGTTCCACATCAACTGCATCGAGTTTCTGGCAGTATTCCTTGCCCTGCGGAAGCTTTTGCTATTGATCCGGGGTGAAGCATGTGTTGGTCCGGATGGACAACACAACGATGGTTGTGTACATTGACCGCCAAAGAGGCCCATACTCTCAACAAATGTCACAACTCGCCCGCAGTCTCCTCCTCTGGAGTCAGAAGCGACTTAAGTTGTTGCGAGTCACTCATATCATACCTCAACAGCACAGCGGACACTCTGAACAGGTCTGAATAACCTAATATTCAAGAGCATGAATGTTCAATATTTATCAATATTCACAATATTCCCAATTCACGATTTTCTGTATTAAATTTTTTGTGAGTTTTGTGTAAAATAAATGTTTCACCACTACCATGTGGGGAGAAAACTCTCAGGTTGATGGGAATAGGGGAGATGCCTTTATTTGCCCCAGTGACACGGTCTGTCTCTGCCTCAATCTCCTGACGGACCTCATCAAAATCAGTAAACTTCTTCCCTTTGCAGTGGAGAAACTCTGCCCACTCTGAAGAAAGAAAATGAGACATCAAAGTTAAACAAAAATATAGAGAGACTGACAGAGAAACAGACAAACCGATATGACTGTACCTGTGTTGGCACTGATGAGCTGCAGAACAAGAGGTCTGCGGGTGACGATGCCAGATCCGCGAGGCAGAAAATCCCTAGGAGAAAAAAGCTCATCATTGTATGTAACTCACTAGCTCAAAATAACAAGGCTACATAAAAACTTAAGTACATGCATTGCAGTCCACTTCTGAATTCAGAAAGACTACTACATCAAAGCCAGTCATTAGAAAGGGTGGTCCATTGTTGTGTATACTAAAAGGTATTTTATACTATTACATATAGCATGTGATCTCTGATCCCTCAGATGTCACTGTCTTAAAAAACGGCATTCATCTGTAATGGATATCATGAACATGGGCTTGGGATAACTTTAGTAAACCTTCCTTAGTCAACACAAACTCGCCGTTGCATCCATAGATGCAAAGCCGAAGCCATACAGCAACACTGTCCAGAAGCGCTGCCGACTTCTCTGGGCTCGGTAACATTTTAGATGGAAAGTAGAACAGTGGAATTTTTTTTTTTTAAACGCCATCATGTTATTGAGGCCAAAGTGGAAAAGGACCATCCAAGCTGTTATTAGCATCAGGTCCAAAAGCCAGTGTCTGTATGGGCCAGGTCTGTGTCAGTGCCCATGGCATGGGTAACTCGCACATCTGTGAGAACACCATGAATGCAGACAGATATGTACAAATTTTGGAGCAACAAATACTGCCATCCAGCACCGTCTTTTCCAGGGACGTCCCTGTTTTTTCCAGCAGGACAACTTCAAACCACATACTGCCCAGATTACAAGTGCATGGCTGTGTAAACGGAGAGTGTGGGTGCTAGACTGGCCTGCCTGCAGTCTTGACCTGTCTCCAATTGAGAATGTGTGGTGCATTATTAAGCACACCATCAAGCAACGAAGGCCCACAATTGTCCATCTAAAGACCTACATGATGGATGAATTGGGGGAAATTCCACTTTCTAAACTTAACAAACTTGTGTTTTCAGTGCCCAAATGCTTAATAATTTTAATTAGAAGAAATGGTGATTTTTCACAGTGGTAAACACTCGACTGTACCAACCTTTTTGGAGCATGTTGCAATCAACTGATTTGAAATTACTGTAAATAAATTTTTTTATTAAAAAATATATTTTTTAAAGAAATTTACAGGGTAAAACATCATATAATGTGTAGTTGTAGAGCTTTCAATATAGCAAAGGGTGATTATAATTTACAAATTTCTTGTTGCTTTTATTAGCATTTTTCATACTGTCCCAACTTTTTCAGAATTGGGATTGCATCTCATTGCATTCACTTAAGACTTCAAGATTACAACTTTAAATTAATAAAATATTTTATTTTGCTGTGGATTGTTGAAAAGCAGTGCACAAACACTGCTGAGGCAATGTTGTTTTACCACTAAAACTATAATATTATGCCATATAAAACTTCAGCACAGCAACATAACATACACAACACATTACAGTTGAAATTGTCTTGCCTAGCCGGAGAGCGAAAGATGCATTTAATAGGTCTTGAAGCTTATCTCACCCTCTGTGCAAAACAAGATGAATTCTATTATATTAGCTATGCTTTTGAAAGTGTACAAACAGTTATAATATGGATGTATGTTACCTGTGATGGTTGTGTATGTTTTTTTTGTAATATAAGGGTCCAAGAATTTCCCAGTGATAGGAAAAATAAAGTATAATCTAATCAAATAATAACAATTTCAACCCAAAATCATTTTATTTCACTTCAATTAATTTCACATTTATTTATCAGCACCATATTTGCAAAACCCTGCTCTAGAAATCAGCATTGGCCATATCGGTTGACCAATAAACATGACAGCTCTAGATAATCCTATCAATTGGTTTCATAAATGTCAGTCGAAAACTAATACAGCTGTATCATATTTATATCAGCATTACATTGGCGAAACACTGCTCTCTCGATATCAACATCGGCAATATCGGTAGATAAACGTAATACAAACGCATTACATGGGCCAATGAATCCGGTTCGTAGATGGAAACTATGAGGTTTGGATCAAATCATGTAATCGTCAGTGTCATTTAATGTCATACTTCATGTTCATCACAGTGCTGCTGGTAAATGAAAGTCATTCACTCACCTCCCCACGAAGTTTTCAAGCACGGAGCTTTTGCCTGCGCTCTGGCCGCCCACCACGGCGATCTGCGGCAGGTCGAGGTTACAGCTCTGACCGATGGAGCTGAACGCGTCCTGCAGCCGGTTTACCAGCGGGATGAGGTCTTCCATGCCCCGGTTCCCCATGATGATTATGATGATGCGGCAGTGTCTGGACTAGAGAGCTAGAGATGAGGAGGAGGAGGACGCATCTAGCTACAGACACACACACACACACACACACACACACACACACACACACACACACACACACACACACAAACACACACACACACACACACACACACAACATTGCACGAATGTTTTTCTTTCTGCAGCAATGATTTTCAAGGGCACTGCTAAATGACAGGTCCTGCGCATTACTTACTTCTTAATATTAGTCGTCGTTGCTATATTGGTGGTGAAAAGCTTTAGGGATGTATGTTTTTAAAAGATGCATTTATTAGGGGTGATATAAAGGAAGTAGGTGTATTCATACGGGATTATATAAAGGATATGGATGCATTTATATGGGATTGCATAAGGGATGCTAAAGCATTTATATGGGATGAAATAAGGGATGTAGATGCATACGCCATCGCCACGGCCCGTCGCCTGTGCTGTCTTGCCGTCTCCATAAACTAACATTATTCATAGAGGGAAAGACTTACCGTTATCCTACTCCACCTGAACCCGTCTTAAAGCAGCGACAGCCTTAAATCTCAATGCCTAATCCAGTTATTAACGCTGAAAACAACCCGAGCACGAGAGACTTGTTATTGTAGGCAGATCAGAAAGGACACATCTGTACGTCAGGCTATTTCATCCTAGTCTTTCTCGCCAAAGACAAATTAATCGCCCCGCAACGCAGCCGCACACATTACGATCAAAGCGCTTTTTAAGGTAAGTCAGTCCACTCAGCGGCAATCTGTGGAACGCGCCCGGGCAGCTATTTTCTATGGATATTAGTGGCATTTCAGCTCCTATATACTTAAATGGGGAAAGATAGAAATCTCCAAAAAGTTTGGTCAAGATTAAGATCAAAGAACATATGTGAAATAAGCAGCTGAATCTGAAAACAACTGTAACATACAATGTGCTTCATTAGCTCAGATCATACACACACAAAAAGCTATTTTCCAGACTGGTCCAGGTATTACGTTCTCGGGTTGATTGACAGGCGATGTCAGTCTCTAAAAGTGATTGGCTCTTTAACTGTAAGGCGGGACATTCTTTTCTACATCCGCCATATTGGGCGTTATAATTTCTCGCATTCGTTTTAAAACAAGTGGTCCGTCTTGGGCTGAACAGTCTTTGGTAGGATGCAAGCAACCAATGAATGACAGGGGTCGAGTTCGGAATGGCATATGATACAATACTAACCTTACTATCTCTGCCATAGAAAGACATGACAGAAGAGGTAAGAGTAGACAGTCATTTCGAACTCTTCTCAGCGGTCTAGCGGCTAATTTAATAATTCTACTATCGCGAAAGCTTAGCTCATATATATTCACAAAAAATTCCTGAAGCGTCCAGTACGAAATCTAATTAATATTCATGACAAAATTCTTTCTTCGTTTAGAAGGATTCAACAGGCCAATCATTTAGGACTTCTGGGAGAACGTCTAGCTACGTAATGAATATTCATATATAAAGCATTTATCATTGGAGGATTCGCACAGGCTGGCCCCCCTGACCACATCAAATCCGCTCGCTGCTTTTTCCGTATGTCATTCCGAGAAACCCCTGCCTGCCTGTTGTTCAATGGTGAAATCTCACAATGTACTTGAAGAAAATCTCATTCTCTTAAATTCATTTTATTTATATTTATTCTTAGTTGCTCACTATTAAGTGGTTGAAAATCTTTCGTTGTACAATTGTGGGGGACCTACACAATATTAGGCAGGTGGTTTTAATGTTGTGGCTTATCAGTGTGTATGTATATATATATATATATATATATATATATATATATATATATATATATATTAATCATGATTTATTGCATTTAATCACATATACAAATATTTTCTGAGAAAGCCCTCATATAATAATAATACAATATATAATGATTAAATAATTATACATAGTTATCTTTAAATATTAAAATTATATATATATATATATATATATATATATATATATATATATATATATATATATATATATATATATATATATATATATAAAATATTCAGATAATTAAAATGCATTACATTCTTGTGGCAGAAGAGTTAATCATTGATAAGGCCATACAAAAAGCAGCTTTAGAATACAATGTATTGTTTACTACCATATTACTGATCATAAATCAATCATTAGCATACAGTTCACAGCAATCCATTTCACAAGTTAATTTGTCAATCAGTTTAAGAACCCGCCAATTTACACCTGCGTCAGGCATGCTTGTGTAGCGTCTCGGGTAAGTTGCGTCATAAACTTAAAATGTTAGGTCACTGTGTCAAGTTAAATATAGTTTAATACTCAATCTTTAAACACATCTTGAGATTCCTTAGTTCGCATTTGCGCTCCTTCAAGTGTTTTGAACACAAGAATGTTACATTTTTGTGTCGTTTGTGTTGTTCTGCCTACTGAAGTGTTTTCTTCACTGTATAAACTGCACGTTGCTCATACAGCTAAAATTTCAATTACTGCCCTCTGGAGTAAACAGGTGGTACTACAAGCTTGCATTTCTCATGAATCTTCCTTATAGATTCCTGATATATATTATATATATATATATATATATATATATATATATATACATTTGTTGGTTCCTCAACTGTGCACCTTTAAAGAAATTGACCCCTTGATTACACTTTAATCCATAGGATGCACTTCTTAATATTTATTTAAAAAAAAAAAAATATATATATATATATATATATATATATATATATATATATATATATTTTTTTGTTTAAAAATAAAGAAAGAACACTGCGTGTATCCTCTCCAGGTACCTCGTGTCACTATCACAAGTGACAGCGCTACAAAGTTTTAAAAATGTTTGGATCATGTCGATAAAATCCTGCTTAAAACTGCTCAAACACATTTCCCATTGGCTCTTATTGTGAAAGCAAGTGCGTATCAGAGAAATGGCAGTTGCTAAAACAGGTGCTATTTTTTCAAATCTGTGGGCGTTTCTAAACTATCCAATGAAATTAGGGAATCTCAATGGTGTGACAAATCTCAATGGTTTGACAAAAAGCCAATTTATGTTCAGCAGAGATACAAGGCTCGCTCTTGATGCCAATTCCTTTACGTATGTGAATTTGATGTCTTACGTAATTTTGCTATTTTAGTGACAATTCAGCAAGCCTTTTCAGCGACTTCCCATGAGAAATAGTTGGCAACACTGAGCCCTCAACATTGCGAGTAAACCACTGACCAAATTTCGCACTATGCGACAAAAAAATGTCTGTTATTAGCCACTAGCTAAATATTTCATGTTCACATGTCAGTTAATCGTGTAGTTTGTCGATGAAATTTAGCACAGAAATCTTTCACTGCATGCTGTGTCTCATGAGCGCACATTCTGAAGGAGATTTACTTTATTTGTCTGTAGTAGGTCCTTGTTATGTATACCTTGTCTTGTCTCACTGTCGCCCTCTGTTTGTCATTTTTGTCACTTTTCTACTCCTTAGTTTTTCACATTTGTCTCCCTTGTGCTTCCATAGTTTTCTTGGCAGCCTTCGTGTGCTCTGTTCATTGTTTTCACCTGCCCTCGTTAGTTGTCTTTGGTTTTAGTTTATCACCTTGTTCCCTTTACAAAAGGCTTCACTACGATTTTGCGCTGCTAAGCGCTACGAGGGAACAGCTTTCGCTGTGAGCCGAGCTGAATAATGTGTGGAACACGTCAATGGACATTGACCGGAATTTATAGCCTCGGCTGATGTAATCATTAGATGCATCTGAGGCCAGGCTATAAATGGATGCGTCACCAGGTGTCGTCAGAAACTCTTTTTTCAGAGCGATTCTGGTTCTGTGTGTTTCACACACCCTGTCAAAGCTTTCTTTCCTCTGTTAGGAGTTAGAATCAGTTAAACAGTGTGCAGTGAACTTTGTTCTTTGTTCTCTTTTCTCTTCTGTTTAGAAAATATTATATATATATATATTTCTAAAAAAGAGAGAATGACTGAACGCCGCAAACGGTGCGTGTTCCCCTCTTCTCGCTCTATAGCTGAAGACGACACACATCAGTTTTTGCTGTTTGATTATGGCGTTATATATGTGCCTCATTCCTGAGCGAGTAATTGTAAATTTTGAGCACAGAGAACTATATTTTATATATGTGCCTCATTCCTGAGCGAGTAATTGTAAGTTTTGAGCACAGAGAACTATATTTTGCAAGCACATTGCATTATATTTTGAACAGAAATTAACAATCGCAAATAAAAAAATCGTTTGAGCAAAGAAAAAACGATTCCGTGCTCAATAAATGTATTTGCTATTATCCATATTAACGTGCAATAATAACTCTCTCACGCAGTTTACTCAGGTGCTCTCACAAATTTATTCTCTGCGCTCTGTCAAGTCCCTCTCTCTCTCTCTCTCTCTCTCTCTCTCGCTCAGCCTCTTAATTCTGTGCGCGCTCAACTCTTGACACACACGTGCGCTCAACTCTTGACACACGCGCGCTCAACTCTTGACACACGCGCTCAACTTGCAACAGCCTTACAAGTGTGCCACAAAATCAACCAATCGGAAAAGTAAAGGTCAATTGTGATTGGCTGTTGGTCTCCAATCACCACGCAGCACAAAAATGACGAAAAAATTATTTTATGGATAGATGTCTTCTCTAGCCACCATCAAACATGACAGAGTCAAATGGTGAAAACTGCAGCAATATGCCACAACGTCAGGTGAGTTAGTAATTTCTAGTTTTATGATGTTATGGGTTTCTATGCCTTTGATGAAACCCTGCTATTATCTACGGAAGCGTATTGCATTCACTTGAGAAAAAAAAAATGTACTCTGTTTTTCTGAATTAACGACTTAATTATCTCAGAATTACGAGATAATGTTTCATGGAAAAAAAAGTTTTTGCTCTGTTTTTCTGAATTAATGAGATCCCTCAAAATCCTGCCAGGAGCTCTATTTTAGCTGGATGCGCATGAATTTATAGAGATATATTTTAAACTTGGCCTTCAATACAAAGACATTACTGTCTATGACATTTGTAATACTGTCATGGCTGAGACACGCTTTGATCTTCCAAAGGACACTAATTACACGAGAACTACCGGAATTCTAGAACTACTAGAATGGCCATAGTGGTCATTCTGACCGTTCATACTAGACTGTACCAAATGTCATGTCATATTTACATTCGAAACTTCTATTGAGATTTTAGATTTTTTGGAGTGGTGGCGGCGTAGTGGCTAAAGCACAGGGATGTTAATCAGAAGGTCCTTGGTTCGAACCCCACGGCCACCACCATTGTGCCCTTGAGCAAGGCACTTAACTCCAGGTTGTTCCGGGGGGATTGTCCCTGTAATAATTGCACTGTAAGTCGCTTTGGATAAAAGCGTCTGCCAAATGCATAAATGTAAATGTAAATGTAGAATGAAGCTTCTAATGTCTGTCGTCATATTTTATATCGTCATCACCCTAAAAATGTATTGAATAAAATAGAATAATATGGATCAAATGGAGCGCCAAGCGAACGCAGACAGTCCTACATTATACGATCTTTTTTTGTAATATATAATAGTGCTAGACTATATAAATACATAGGCCTATATATTATATATTAGCTGCTAGACTGCCCCGGAAGGTGCGTGCCTCGCTTTGTGTACAGCAAGTTTTTCACCACAGTGAAAATGTTTTCGAAAGTCTAAACGCCAACAAACATGGATTGAGGCGGAATATTTCGTTAGATAAAAACATGTTGTGAATTTTGGAAATTATTACATCTATCCTTTTTCAAAACATGTTGACTTTTGGACTTTACAACGCTCTGGAGTTATTGGAAATTGGAAACAATCCTATGCAGCCACCACTGGAATCAAAATCCATGAATAAATGAATCTGTTATATTAATAATAAACACCAGGACACGAAATTTTAATTCTAATGAATGTGAAAATGTATTAGTTCATCGACAACCACAGAACTTGCTATTGTAGCTAATTACAGATACAAATTTGATTATTTATATTAAATTATTCTCTATGTAACATAAAAACAAATCAATACAATAGCTTATAAAAACATCACCAAAGTGTATTTCAATGCATAGTAAAAACCTTAGACATGTATGAAACACATATAGGCCTAACCCAAAATGGCCAAAGCGGTTAATAAAGAATATGAACATTCGCTAAACTGTGGGAAATTTGATTTAGAAAGCAATATTTGTTTTACAGTGAGCAAAAATATCATGCTGTAAAACTATAATGAAAATGCTGTAAAATCATTATGAACGAATTCTCCTAAAAGTGGCTCACTTGAACAAAAAAGGGGGCCCCCTTTTAGGAGAATAATTTAATATAAATAATCAAATTTGTATCTGTAATTAGCTACAATAGCAAGTTCTGTGGTTGTCGATGAACTAATACATTTTCACATTCATTAGAATTAAAATTTTGTGTCCTGGTGTTTATTATTAATATAACAGATTCATTTATTCATGGATTTTGATTCCAGTGGTGGCTGCATAGGATTGTTTCCAATTTCCAATAACTCCAGAGCATTGTAAAGTCCAAAAGTCAACATGTTTTGAAAAAGGATAGATGTAATAATTTCCAAAATTCACAACATGTTTTTATCTAACGAAATATTCCGCCTCAATCCATGTTTGTTGGCGTTTAGACATTCGAAAACATTTTCACTGTGGTGAAAAACTTGCTGTACACAAAGCGAGGCACGCACCTTCCGGGGCAGTCTAGCAGCTAATATATAATATATAGGCCTATGTATTTATATAGTGTAGCACTATTATATATTACAAAAAAAGATCGCATAATGTAGGACTATCTGCGTTCGCTTGGCGCTCCATTTGATCCATATTATTCTATTTTATTCAATACATTTTTAGGGTGATGACGATATAAAATATGACGACAGACATTAGAAGCTTCATTCTAAAACCTCAATAGAAGTTTCGAATGTAAATATGACATGACATTTGGTACAGTCTAGTATGAACGGTCAGAATGACCACTATGGCCATTCTAGCTGTTCTAGAATTCCGGTAGTTCTCGTGTAATTAGTGTCCTTTGGAAGATCAAAGCGTGTCTCAGCCATGACAGTATTACAAATGTCATAGACAGTAATGTCTTTGTATTGAAGGCCAAGTTTAAAATATATCTCTATAAATTCATGTGCATCCAGCTAAAATAAAGCTCCTGGCAGGATTTTGAGGGATCTTATTAATTCAGAAAAACAGAGCAAAAACTTTTTTTTCCATGAAAAATTATCTCGAAATTCTGAGATAATTAAGTCATTAATTCAGAAAAACAGAGTACATTTTTTTCTCAAGTGAATGCAATACGCTTCCGTAGATAATAGCAGGGTTTCATCAAAGGCATAGAAAACCATAACATCATAAAACTAGAAATTACTAACTCACCTGACGTTGTGGCATATTGTTGCAGTTTTCACCATTTGACTCTGTCATGTTTGATGGTGGCTAGAGAAGACATCTATCCATGAAATAAATTTTTCGTCATCTTTGTGCTGCGTGGTGATTGGAGACCAACAGCCAATCACAATTGACCTTTACTTTTCCGATTGGTTGATTTTGTGGCACACTTGTAAGGCTGTTGCAAGTTGAGCGATGGTGTGTGTCAAGAGTTGAGCGCGCGTGTGTCAAGAGTTGAGCGCGCGTGTGTCAAGAGTTGAGCGCGCGTGTGTCAAGAGTTGAGCGCGCGTGTGTCAAGAGCTGAGCGCGCGTGTGTCAAGAGCTGAGCGCGCGTGTGTCAAGAGCTGAGCGCGCGTGTGTCAAGAGCTGAGCGCGCACATAATTAAGAGGTTGAGCGAGAGAGAGAGAGAGGGACTTGACAGAGCGCAGAGAATAAATTTGTGAGAGCACCTGAGTAAACTGCGTGAGAGGGTTATTATTGCACGTTAATATGGATAATAGCAAATACATTTATTGAGCACGGAATCGTTTTTTCTTTGCTCAAACTATTTTTTTATTTGCGATTGTTAATTTCTGTTCAAAATATAATGCAATGTGCTTGCAAAATATAGTTCTCTGTGCTCAAAACTTACAATTACTCGCTCAGGAATGAGGCACATATATAACGCCATATTTGTTTGGGAGCACGCTGCTCTCGCGTTGCAGCAGGGCGGGTGCGAGCACTGCGATTTGCTTTAACAGGCAGAGTGCGTCGTGCTCGCCTCGCTTGCTTCCGGGAGTCAGCACTCTCGAAAAGAAGATCGTTCGTGGAGCTCTTGCATGGTTTTGGCTGAGGAGCAAGAGACGGGTTGATCCCTTTCTCTCACTCTCTCCCCAAACCCAGCTGTTTCTTCACATGATCTCGACGCGGATCATGAGGTGGATCGCTATTCTCTTCCCGCCTCCGAGCTTTCCGTCCGCGATAAAAGATCTACGGAGGAATTGCTCGATGTTGTTACTCGTGCGGTTGCCAGATTGGTCTGGCCACGCGAAAAAGAGACCCCCAAACGCTCCAAATTAGGGGATAGATTTTATCTTCCAGTCTAAGACAGGGAACGCCTCATGGGTTCCTTCCCTTAAGGAAACCTCCATTAAGAGCTTTTTCGCTCATGGAGAACCCCTAAAAAAAAAAAAAAATATATATATATATATATATTTCTTCCCGTGTTTGAGGCACGGCGGTATTCAGTGATGCCGCCGGTCGAAGAGACGCTTGCGGGCTATCTCTTGCCGGGCTCGGCATCGTCACTTAAGTAGCCCTCTCTCCCCTCAAAGCCTTGTAGGACAACCTCCACTTTAGTGGGAAGGGCTTATCAAGCAGCAGGTCAGGCTGGTGCTGCTCTGCACACTATGCTGTTTTACAGGCATACCAGGCTGACCCCCTGGGCGACCTGAGTGTGGGTTCTGTGCTTGACGAGCAAGTCGCAGACCCGCCTCGGTCCTGACTGAAGGGAGGCTCAAAAACAAATCGTGGCGAGTCGTGCTCCTCCTCCCAGGGATTGGGGACAGACTCGCCGCCCTCGCCAGCCCCGAAGCAAGACCCAAGAGAAAACCCTGATGGTCTTGCACCTAGATTAGGGGTAGCTCCCTCGGGACGGGCGCGTGTTTCACTTCACCCCTCCCGGTACCCCCTCGAAGCCCCCATTCCCGCCACCTCTTGGTGTTTCGGGTTGCAGAGGCTTCCACCAAAATTGGGTGTTTTCGCTGTTCCTGCATCTTATTCAGGACGCGAAGCACCCGACAACCCCTCAACAGGAAGTGTTAAAATATAATACCCATCTCAGAGATCCTGGCAGCGTGGAAACTCCTGCCGGATATATTCTTTTTGTGGGTCTTATAAGGGCGTCAGGATTTAATTAACTTGCCGTTTTTCCGTGTTTCACGGCGTGTTCTCACTACCGTAAACCGGATTTCTTTTTTTGTAAAAACAAAAACTCATTCCCCTGGTTAAAGGGGCCACGGTATGTGTTCCCCTTC